>NC_080712.1:33430145-33535145 GCF_019097595.1 Hemibagrus wyckioides | reverse complement strand
TAATCCCTCCATCACTCTGTAACCCCAACCCTCCATCACTCCATAACTTAATCCCTCCATCACTCCATAACTTAATCCCTCCATCACTCTGTAACCCCAACCCTCCATCACTCCATAACTTAATCCCTCCATCACTCCATAACTTAATCCCTCCATCACTCCATAACTTAATCCCTCCATCACTCTGTAACCCCAACCCTCCATCACTCCATAACTTAATCCCTCCATCACTCCATAACTTAATCCCTCCATCACTCCATAACTTAATCCCTCCATCACTCCATAACTTAATCCCTCCATCACTCTGTAACCCCAACCCTCCATCACTCCATAACTTAATCCCTCCATCACTCCATAACTTAATCCCTCCATCACTCTGTAACCCCATCCCTCCATCACTCCATAACTTAATCCCTCCATCACTCTGTAACCCCAACCCTCCATCACTCCATAACTTAATCCCTCCATCACTCCATAACTTAATCCCTCCATCACTCTGTAACCCCAACCCTCCATCACTCCATAACTTAATCCCTCCATCACTCCATAACTTAATCCCTCCATCACTCTGTAACCCCAACCCTCCATCACTCCATAACTTAATCCCTCCATCACTCCATAACTTAATCCCTCCATCACTCCATAACTTAATCCCTCCATCACTCCATAACTTAATCCCTCCATCACTCCATAACTTAATCCCTCCATCACTCTGTAACCCCATCCCTCCATCACTCCATAACTTAATCCCTCCATCACTCCATAACTTAATCCCTCCATCACTCTGTAACCCCAACCCTCCATCACTCCATAACTTAATCCCTCCATCACTCCATAACTTAATCCCTCCATCACTCTGTAACCCCAACCCTCCATCACTCCATAACTTAATCCCTCCATCACTCTGTAACCCCATCTCTCCATTACTCTGTAACCCCATCACTCCATCTCTCCATAACTTAATCCCTCCATCACTCTGTAACCCCATCCCTCCATCACTCCATAACTTAATCCCTCCATCACTCCATAACTTAATCCCTCCATCACTCCATAACTTAATCCCTCCATCACTCTGTAACCCCAACCCTCCATCACTCCATAACTTAATCCCTCCATCACTCCATAACTTAATCCCTCCATCACTCTGTAACCCCAACCCTCCATCACTCCATAACTTAATCCCTCCATCACTCTGTAACCCCATCTCTCCATCACTCTGTAACCCCATCTCTCCATTACTCTGTAACCCCATCACTCCATCTCTCCATTACTCTGTAACCCCATCACTCCATCTCTCCATTACTCTGTAACTCTATCACTCCATTACTCCATAACCCCATCACTCCATCTCTCCATTACACTGTAACCCCATCACTCCATCTCTCCATTACACTGTAACCCCATCACTCCATCTCTCCATTACACTGTAACCCCATCACTCCATCTCTCCATTACACTGTAACCCCATCACTCCATCTCTCCATTACTCTGTAACCCCATCACTCCATCTCTCCATTACTCTGTAACCCCATCACTCCATCTCTCCATTACTCTGTAACCCCATCACTCCATCTCTCCATTACTCTGTGACCCCATCACTCCATCTCTCCATTACTCTGTAACTCCATCACTCCATTACTCTGTAACCCCATCACTCCATCTCTCCATTACTCTGTAACCCCATCACTCCATCTCTCCATTACTCTGTAACCCCATCACTCCATTACTCTGTAACTCCATCACTCCATTACTCTGTAACCCCATCACTCCATCTCTCCATTACTCTGTAACCCCATCACTCCATTACTCTGTAACCCCATCACTCCATCTCTCCATTACTCTGTAACCCCATCACTCCATCTCTCCATTACTCTGTAACCCCATCACTCCATCTCTCCATTACTCTGTAACCCCATCACTCCATTACTCTGTAACTCCATCTCTCCATTACTCTGTAACCCCATCACTCCATCTCTCCATTACTCTGTAACCCCATCACTCCATCTCTCCATTACTCTGTAACCCCATCACTCCATCTCTCCATTACTCTGTAACCCCATCACTCCATCTCTCCATTACTCTGTGACCCCATCAATCCATCTCTCCATTACTCTGTAACTCCATCACTCCATAACCTCATCACTCCATTACTTTGTAACCCCATCACTCCATCTCTCCATTACTCTGCAACTCCATAACCCCATCACTCCATCTTTCCATTACTCTGTAACTCCATCACTCCATAACCCCATCACTCCATCTCTCCATTACTCTGTAACCCCATCACTCCATCTCTCCATTACTCTGTAACTCCATCACTCCATTACTCTGTAACTCCATCACTCCATAACCTCATCACTCCATTACTCTGTAACCCCATCACTCCATCTCTCCATTACTCTGCAACTCCATAACCCCATCACTCCATCTTTCCATTACTCTGTAACTCCATCACTCCATAACCCCATCACTCCATCTCTCCATTACTCTGTAACCCCATCACTCCATCTCTCCATTACTCTGTAACCCCATCACTCCATCTCTCCATTACTCTGTAACTCCATGACTCCATCTCTCCATTACTCTGTAACCCCATCTCTCCATTACTCTGTAACCCCATCACTCCATCTCTCCATTACTCTGTAACTCCATCTCTCCATTACTCTGTAACCCCATCACACCATCTCTGCATTACTCTGTAACTCCATCACTCCATAACCCCATCACTCCATCTCTCCATTACTCTGTAACCCCATCACTCCATCTCTCCATTACTCTGTAACCCCATCACTCCATCTCTCCATTACTCTGTAACCCCATCACTCCATCTCTCCATTACTCTGTAACTCCATCTCTCCATTACTCTGTAACCCCATCACTCCATCTCTCCATTACTCTGTAACTCCATCACTCCATCTCTCCATTACTCTGTAACTCCATCACTCCATCTCTCCATTACTCTGTAACTCCATCACTCCATCTCTCCATTACTCTGTAACTCCATCTCTCCATTACTCTGTAACTCCATCTCTCCATTACTCTGTAACCCCATCACTCCATCTCTCCATTACTCTGTAACTCCATCACTCCATCTCTCCATTACTCTGTAACTACATCACTCCATCTCTCCATTACTCTGTAACCCCATCTCTCCATTACTCTGTAACTCCATCACTCCATCTCTCCATTACTCTGTAACCCCATCACACCATCTCTCCATTACTCTGTAACTCCATCACTCCATAACCCCATTACTCCATCTCTCCATTACTCTGTAACCCCATCACTCCATCTCTCCATTACTCTGTAACTCCATCTCTCCATTACTCTGTAACTCCATCACTCCATCTCTCCATTACTCTGTAACTCCATCTCTCCATTACTCTGTAACTCCATCTCTCCATTACTCTGTAACCCCATCACACCATCTCTCCATTACTCTGTAACTCCATCTCTCCATTACTCTGTAACTCCATCTCTCCATTACTCTGTAACTCCATCTCTCCATTACTCTGTAACCCCATCACACCATCTCTGCATTACTCTGTAACTCCATCACTCCATAACCCCATCACTCCATCTCTCCATTACTCTGTAACCCCATCACTCCATCTCTTTATTACTCTGTAACCCCATCTCTCCATTACTCTGTAACTCCATCTCTCCATTACTCTGTAACCCCATCACACCATCTCTGCATTACTCTGTAACTCCATCACTCCATAACCCCATCACTCCATCTCTCCATTACTCTGTAACCCCATCACTCCATCTCTCCATTACTCTGTAACCCCATCACTCCATCTCTTTATTACTCTGTAACCCCATCTCTCCATTACTCTGTAACTCCATCTCTCCATTACTCTGTAACCCCATCACTCCATCTCTCCATTACTCTGTAACTCCATCACTCCATAACCCCATCACTCCATCTCTCCATTACTCTGTAACCCCATCACTCCATCTCTCCATTACTCTGTAACTCCATCACTCCATAACCCCATCACTCCATCTCTCCATTACTCTGTAACCCCATCACTCCATCTCTCCATTACTCTGTAACCCCATCTCTCCATTACTCTGTAACTCCATCTCTCCATTACTCTGTAACCCCATCACTCCATCTCTCCATTACTCTGTAACCCCATCACACCATCTCTGCATTACTCTGTAACTCCATCACACCATCTCTGCATTACTCTGTAACTCCATCACTCCATAACCCCATCACTCCATCTCTCCATTACTCTGTAACCCCATCACACCATCTCTGCATTACTCTGTAACCCCATCACACCATCTCTGCATTACTCTGTAACTCCATCACTCCATAACCCCATCACTCCATCTCTCCATTACTCTGTAACCCCATCACTCCATCTCTCCATTACTCTGTAACTCCATCTCTCCATTACTCTGTAACTCCATCTCTCCATTACTCTGTAACCCCATCACACCATCTCTCCATTACTCTGTAACCCCATCACACCATCTCTCCATTACTCTGTAACTCCATCACTCCATAACCCCATCACTCCATCTCTCCATTACTCTGTAACTCCATCACTCCATAACCCCATCACTCCATTACTCTGTAACCCCATCACTCCATCACTCCATCTCTTTATTACTCTGTAACCCCATCACTCACTCCATAACTCCATCCCTTTATCACTGCCCTGTCACCTTATCCTTCTATCCCTCCACTTTCCATCACTCCATTTCCCAATCACTCCATCCCTCCATTATCACTCCATCCCTCCATTACTCCATCACTCCATCATTCCATTACTCCATCACTCCATCCCCCATTATCACTCCATCCCTCTATTACTCCTTCACTCCATCCCTCCATTACTCCATCCCTCCATTATCACTCCATCCCTCCATTACTCCATGACTCCATCCCTCCATTATCACTCCATCCCTCCATTATTCCATCACTCCAATACTCCACCTCTCCATCCCTCCATCACTGCACCATCACTACCCCATCACTCCAACACTGCAACACTCCATCCCTCCATACTTCATCACTCACTCTATCACTCCATCCTCCCATCCCTCAATCACCCCATCACTCATAACTCTAACCCTTCATCAGACCCATTATTTCATCCCTCTATCCTCCATCACTCTATCCTTCCATACCTCCATACCTCTTTTACTCGATCATTCTCTCCATCTCTCCATCACCCATTCCATAATTCCATCACTCCAATCCTCCATCACTGCCCTATCACTCTATCCCTCTATCATTTCATTACTCCATCACTCCTTCCCTCACTCCCTCCAACACTCCATCCCCCATCCCTCCGTACCTCACTCCCTCCAACACTCCATCCCCCCATCTCTCCATCACTCTGTACCTCACTGCCTCCAACAATCCATCCCCCCAGCACTCCATTCCTCACTCTCTCCAACACTCCAGCACTCCATCCCTGCATCACTCCTTCCCTCACTCCATCACCCCATCACTAACTCCATCCCCCCATCTCTCCATCCCTCACTCCATCCGTCCATCCTACCCTCAGTCCCTCACTCTTATTGGTAATCATCTAATTTGCATAAATGTAAACATCTTTTCAGGTAAACATTGAAGTGGTGACTTTCAGAAGAGTGTGTGTATTCAGAGGGTAAGGGTCAGGAGGTTCCTTAAGGGTTCTTTAAAGGTTTACTGGATAATTACGCGTTCTTTAAAGTCTCAAAGGAAGAACCAGAGAACCAGTAACGACAGCTGGATGCTTTGGGTCATTGCGGTGCTCTTTGCTTCCAAATAATGGATCCCTTTCTGACTGGAACTGCTCAGAAGTCCACCAGAGGACTTTCTTCAGAAGAAGAACTGCTTCTGTGGTTTCTTTTTTTTCTGTTGGTAAAACAAAAAAAACTCAAATGATAAATCATCAGTATGGAAAGATGTTTGTGGGGAAAATATGTTTAAAATATCAAAGACTGGGAGGTTCTTTAAGAAAGAGTAACTTTAAGCATTGGTTCTTAAAGGAACTGATTTACGTTTATTAGAAGTGTGTAAAAGAAATGAAATTCTCAAAGCCTTTTTCAATCCTAATGCCTCTCAAACACACACACACACTGGAAGGCTGCGTTACATTTGCCTCTCTTGTGAAGTGTGTGTTGCGTTGTGTGGGTGCTGCCAGCTCGGTTCTCCGTCTCATTTCCACACTGAATTATAGCATTAGTGCGCGAGTGAAATTGGTAGCAGATTGAGAGCGCGGCTCCGGGAACACCGGCGAGTGCTGACACCGGGAATTATGGGAAAACACTGCGCTGACACGTGGGTGGTCCTGACTCTGTGTGTGTGTGTGTGTGTGTGTGTGAAGTGCGTTACATTAAGCTGTTTCTGTCTGTGAGCTTCAAACGCTTCTGTTCACACACACGCTTCCATATGGACCTCTGTGTGTGTGTGTGTGTGTGTGTGTGTGTGTGAGATTGATGATGTAATTATTTATCTTCACCTTTCAGCATCTCTCTTAAAAAGAGTGCAGTGTGTTTTGGTCACGGTCACACACACACACACACACACACACACATTTTCAGCTGTTCTATTTAAAGGTTTTGCATATAAGCTGTGTTTTTTAATTATTATTATTATTATTATTATTATTATTATTATCGGGTCTCAAATGGAATCTAGTGCACTACATAAGGTCCCCAACTCCATCACACCCTTTGTAGTGAGCATACGCAGTGTACATTCCCTCTGTGACTTATTAACATAATCTCCTCATTAATATGCAAATATATTCGAATGCCGAAGCTTTTCATTGGTTTGTTTTAAATGCAGTTTATTTCTTAAGGAATTTCAACAACTGACTTTTTTGTTTGCAGTGTTCTCCATAAACCACCTCTTTTTCTTTTTTCTTCTTACTTTTTTTTATATGAATTTAGTTTCAAATAAAAAAAAAAGAAACTATTTTTTTTGCTGTTATTTTTAAATTCCTCCTGTTTTACTGTTCAATTAAAAAAAAGAAAAGAAAGAATAAAAAAAGACTCCATGTCTTAATAACTTAATCATGCAGAGAAATTTTGAAGTAATTATTATTATTATTATTATTATTATTATTATTATTATTGTTATTATTATAATTATATCAATAATAAAAAATAATAATATAATATAAAATAAAATAAAAAGTAAAAATAAAATAAAAGTATATATAATAAAATAAAATTATTTATTATATTTATATTTTATTATTTTAATTATTTAATTCCATTTCATTAATCAGTAATAAATAATTAGTACATTACTCATATATTACTGTTAATAAAGTTTATTTGTATTGTTTAATAATTATTTAAAAAGCATCGCTGCATTACAGAAATACTCAGAAGTGTCTTACGCTGCAGAGTACAATGTTATAAAGAAATTCACTCACACACATCCCACATTTGAGTGAAATACACAGATATCACATTCCAGAACACACATGCATGTAAATGTTCACACATTGATCCCAGATTCTCTCTCTCACACACACACACACACACAAAGTAAAGATGCTTTGCACTGTATTTATTTATATTTCATGGGAGAGAGAGGATAAAAAAAAGTTAGAGAATAAAAAGAAGTTGTGTGAGAGACAGAGAGAGAGAGAGAGAGAGAGAGTCATAAATCACACGAGACAGTCAGTGAAAGGACAGACGTGTCCAGAGGGACTTCTTTTTTTTAAACAAGACACTACAAAGTGAAAACAGAAAAGGCCAAATTCTCTTTATTCAGATTGATTTATGAGCAACGTCTCTCTCTCTCTCTCTCTTTTGCTTACTGTCAGTCTCTGTACCTCACCCAAGACAATCGTTTTTTTGTCTGTGTTTACTCTCTTTCAGAATCTTACACACACACAGAGACACACTGATCGAAGCTGGCATCCATGAGGATGATGATGATGATGATGATGAATTGATGTTCTGTGTAGAGTTGATATTTACCCATGTTGCTAAAATGAACCAGCTACAGAAACAAAACACAGCTCACACACACACATACACGAACAGAGATCTGCATGTCTTTGAGTTGTGTCCTAAGAGAGAGAGAGAGAGTTTGTGTGTGTGTGTGTGTCTGATTTTAAATCTCTGTCTTTGGTTAGTGTTAGAAGTCCACATCTTAAGGGTTGATGTTTAATGTCATGACTCTGATGTGATTCGTTCACAAACACTTCAGTGTGAATCAGTCAGGAGAATGAATCATTCACTGAGTTGTTCACGGAGTCGTTCACTGGGTCGTTTCTTTTGGTCAGTTGCTGTTGCCGTTAATCTTGACACTTGCTCTCAACTGCATGAACGACTGCTGACAGGGCGAGTGTTAAAAACAAAATGATCCCATGCTCCGTACATGCAGTGACCGTTACATCACAGCTAAGTAGCTAATTATTGCGTCACTGAAGGTGGCTAGCTAAGTCAGAATTTAGCAGGTTAAGCTGGCTAGTTAGCTATGACACCTAGTTTCAAGATCAATTTTAATTTTAAGATCACTTTAACAAACGTATGTAGCTCACTTAAAATCAAGAACATCAAGAAACTAGCGAGCTAATGCTAGACCGCTAGGTCATGTTATTCCTGAGGAGTTCCTGTAATGGACATGTTCATGTTCACGTTGGTTAGCTAAGAAATAGTTTCTCAGAGTTTATATTAATGTCTGCTTATAGCTTCAGTTAGCCACTGACAGGATGCCAGAAACAAGTGTGTGTGTGTGTGTTCACTCTTCTCCTGTAAGCTGTACTGTACGCTCTCTCCGGCCAACTTCTGCAGCTGCTGCCGCTTTGTTTAGACAGGAGGAAGCCGACAGCCGCCGCCTGCTGCTGCCGAGACCCCTGACCTTCGACCCCTGACCTTCGACCCCTGCAAGGGAGCCAGAACATGCGCGGCCTCGACCTTGAGCAGCAGGAAGCGAGGTTCTGAGTGTGTATTCAGTGCAGGTGGGAGAGAAGAGCAACCTTGTGGCTGAGAACTCTCAGTGTGTGTCTCCCCCTGCTGGTCAGGAGAAGAACTGCGCCCTCCTCCACATGGACAGAACTTTCTCAGCTTCTTATTTGAAAGCTAAGAACCCTTAAACGCACTAGAGATACCTTGAAGAACCCTTTTTCTCAGTACACACACGTGAACTGAGTAAGTGTGCTGTACAAATACCAAATTATTAGAAATACCTAGACTCTGTCAGGCACTTCACATTCAGAGTTACTTTAAAGGGTTCTTTACTGGTTTTGATAACAAACACTTTACACAGAACCTTTTAGTGAAGCAGCCAAAGAACCATCAAAGGTGCTACACATTCCACAGGTTCATACCCCAGTGTTTCCCTGTAAGACAAGGTTTTATAAAAATAAAATAAAAAATAAGGAGAATGCTTTCAGATATTTCAAAAAACTCTTTAAAAAAATGAAAAGGCTGTTGTTCTATCAGAAAGATCTCCAAGTAGAACCAAGGAGAACCCAATAAGCCCAAGAAGAACCCTTGTGTGATCTTTTATATGCAGAAGTGTGCTGATTTTTTGCTTCTGAATTCTGAGAACCTGTTGATCTTTAACTCATTGGAACTCAGTAGAATTTTACTACAGGGTTCCTGAAGAATTCAGGGGATAATCTGAGGTTCTTGGCCTCCTTAAAGGAGGAACTGTAAAGAGTGCAGAGGGATGAGTAAAATGCTGTTCTTAATATTTTATGATTTTAGACGCTACACAGGGTTCTCCTTTCAGAACAAGATCCAAGTAGAACCCTGTTTAATTATTTAAGAGCCCTGAGTTATCTAATGAAGTGTGTGCTACAAACTCAGAAGGTTTTCCATGGCAAATGGGTTCCATGTAGAACCCTTAGAACACTGGCTAACACTATAAACTTTAAATTATTGGTTAATTATTTTCCTCTTAAAGCTTAAAACCTGTCAGACATTTAACATCAGTCTTGGGACATGCTAAAAGTGTTTTTCAAGGTTCTTGAAGGGTTCAGTGGATATGGCTTCAGGTTCTTGAAGCTTTCTAACAGGGTTCTGCTTGGGATCTGAAAGGGTTCTTGTCATGCAGAATGTAAAATGTTATGAGCCGATTAAAAAAAACAAAAGTATAAGGAAGAAACGGTGTCTTGTGTCTTTCTCTTGGTTCTTGTCGGTGTTCCATGACTCTCGGACCCTCGTGCAGAAAAAACAACAGCCGAGTGTCCAGCTGTGTAACATCTGTAGTCTGAATATCACAGCGTGTAATCCAGCGTGTGCTGAGTGGCACTCACGTCTCCTGATGAGAAGGCGAAATAAACGACTAAATACACTCGGACAGCTGAGTGAACACTCAGCACCTGCACTTCAGACAGAACCATGTTAGCATCTGAGCTGGGTTTAAATCTGGGTTAGGGGTTAGAGATAGAGGTTAGTGATTAGGGGTTAGAGATAGGGATTAGGGATAGGGGTTAGGGGTTAGAGATAGGGATTAGGGATAGGGGTTAGGGGTTAGAGATAGGGATTAGGGATAGGGGTTAGGGGTTAGAGATAGGGATTAGGGATAGAGGTTAGGGGTTAGAGATAGGGATTAGGGATAGGGGTTAGGGGTTAGAGATAGGGATTAGGGATAGGGGTTAGGGGTTAGAGATAGGGATTAGGGATAGGGGTTAGGGGTTAGAGATAGGGATTAGGGATAGGGGTTAGGGGTTAGAGATAGGGATTAGGGATAGGGGTTATGGATTCTTCTTGACTTTAGAGGAGGTTTTTCACAGTGAATATACCACAGTGTTCAAACCCCAAACATAGTCAGGGGATAGAAAATAAGGACTGAAGAAGAAACTAGTTTTAGTAATTAGTAATTAGTTTTAGTAAACAGGACTATAATAACCAGGTTAACCCAAAATCTAGCATTATAGCAAACAGACTAATCCAAAAGCTAGCATTAATCATTTATCTAATCACAAATTAGAATCAAAGTTAACAACCTTCCTCAAATTTTAGCATTTAATAAACACACTTGTATTATGCTAGCTAGGCTAACCTGAAAACTAGCGTTATAAGAAACAAAACAACGTGATAGTGACCAGGCTATGCACAAATTAGCATTATAGTTAATACACAAAACCTTGAGCTAGCATCAGAGTAAACAGGAGCACAGAAAGTGTAGGCATTTACTGACATGAAAAGAAAAGCGTGAGGTCATTTCACCGAGTTTGGACACTAAAACTGAGGATTGTAGGCTGTGATCAGTGTGATTAGCATTAGCATTAGCAATCAATACTCAGTTATTTCAGGATAATTAAACAATCCCAGAAGCTTGCTGGCACAAAATACAAATTATACATGTGACATGAGGAAGGAAGAGAGAGAAGGATAGAGAGAGAGACAGAGGGGGGGTAGAAAGAGATAGAGAGAGAAAGATATATAGAGAGAGAAGTAGAGAGAGAGAGAGAGAGAGAGAGAGAGAGAAAGAAGTAGATAAGAGAGAGAGAGAGAAAGAAGTAGATAAAAGAGAGAGATAGATAGAGAGAGAGAGAGAGAGAGAGAGAGAGAGAGAGAGAGACACTGGAATATTTTTCACTCATAAGGTTAAGGTGTTAGTGATTTATAAGATTTAGCGTCGTCAGAAATCGCAGCGTCAGCAATTTATAGACAGTGAAAATTTACGGACTCTTTCAGCGCGACGGTGGAGAACATCCCCCTGAGGAACGAGAGAATCACTCACTGTCGCTCTTCTCTCTTAAAAAAACACCAGCTCAAGGCTTCCGTGTGTAAAACAGCGTCCGGCGGGAAGCACAGGATCTTCACCAGCTCTGGACCCTGAAGAGCACATTCACCTCCTCCATAAATCTCACAGCAGATGAAGACACCAGCACTCAGAGCCTGGAGCAGGGATTCACTCCACCACTGACCACCACAGCTGGCCACATCAGCCTCAGGACAATCACTGCATCAGTGTCTGTACCATTAACAATATCATTCTATTCTATTCTATTCTATTCCATTCTATTTTATTTTATTCTATTTCATTTCATTCTCTTTATTCTATTCTATTCCATTCTCTTTATTCTATTCCACTCCATTCTGTTCCATTCCATTTATTCTATTCCATTTTTATTCTATTTCATTCCATTAATTTATCTTCAATTCCATTCAATTTAATTCTATTCCATTCTATTCTATTGAATTCTTTTCAATTCTATTTTGTTCCATTTTGTTCTATTTTATGTGAATGTGAGCCAAGTGTGTGAATTTAAAGGGTAGAATTAGTGCATGTGAGTGTATCTCATTCATATAAAGTCCTTTACACACACACACACACACACACTTGACTTGTTGATAAAACAAGGTGCTGATGTCAGCCATGATGGCAATGATGATGATGCTCTATCCTGAGCTAGTCTTCCATGTGACACATAATCTCTAGAAACGGATAGACCGGGGTCAAAGGTCAAACCATAGAAACAATTATCTCTATAGATTTATTTGTCAAGCTCTCAAGGTCAAGGACGGGGACATTAACGGGTCGAGATCAATCATGGATCAGAAAAGCAATTTGATATCAGCATTGATCTCTCTCTTATGCACACACACACACACACAGAAACTGTTTTACACTTTAATTTTATATTATATGACAGTCCAGAACAGGGTTTTATACAAAGCTTGATCTATTAGGAACACAGTCTTTCTTACACACACACACACAGATCCAAAAGGCTGCAGTCTTCAGCCTCCATGTTAGAGCGCCCGCTTCCCACACCGGAGACCCGCTTGGAGCAGACCCAGGGGGTTACAGTATCACAGCCTGCTTTTAAAATGGAGCTTCTGGACTCATATCAGACTCATATTTGGACGTAATTGTCTGAGGATTTGATATATATTTAAAAAATGAGCTGATTTCCTAACAGGGATAATCACGTTTGCCTTAAAAAAAAAGGTCAATTTGGTGTGTTTTGTATAGCAGAGTGGGCGGAGACTATGCAAATACATTAATTATGTTTGAGCTGCACAACACAATACACTAAGATCAAAAATATTTACCTCAGGAACATAATGTTTGTTCATATTATCACAATGAAAACCCAAATAATGCTAAAACCTCAATATTTCCCTAAGTTTATGTAAATAACTCACATGTAATTACTTACTAATTACTTAGTTAGCATCAGCTGCTAGCCACACTTCCTTGAGTTCTGTCAAAAACATTACACAAATCCGTCCAGTAACCTACAGGAAAAGCTTTAAAAATTCTCCTTGCTAGCCAGCTAAATCATTACTCCGCGATCATTTGCTAGCTAGTGCTGAACGTCTTCATGATTTTACCCACTATTTTTTTCGTGATTTATCAACGTTTCTGAGGTAAATGTTGATCTTCTTGATCATTCTGTGATGTTTTTTGTTGTTGCTGACCCTTTAGCGTGATTTGTAAAGATACTTTGCTACCTGCTAGCTCACTAGATCATTACGCATTGGCTGCTCTCTAGCTTACGCTCAGTTTACATGTATCCCGGTTGCTTAGCAACAGCATTCTCACAACTTTATCCACTTTGACGATGAGAGTTTTGTGAGAAATTACGACTTTGCTATGGTTTTTTTAGTTCCCGTCAGGTGTAAATTTAAGCATTAGCATAAAACCGAGCGGATGAATAAAAAAGTGCAGCCTCGTCTCACAACGTGATTAATGTGTCATTTAAAGGCATTTGACGGCGAGGAAGCAGGAACGAGAGGTCATTAATGTCGCGTATCCCATAAAAGCTTACAAAACCCACAGTGACGTTCCAGACAAGTCGCTGTACTTTCGTTAGCCGCGAGCGCTAAGCGGATATGACAGGCGTGGTGCTGACATCATCCACCGTAATTGAGTCTGAACGTAACGCTGGAGAAAGTCACCGTGGACGAGACTCGCTGTCTGTCTCACTGATTTCTACATAGTGTAATGTGCAGCTTTATGGAGAGATTAGCATTAGCATGAGAGCAGGAGCTAGCGACATGCTATCAAACGCTGAGTTATAAGCAGACAGGAACCTGAGGGTGTTATGAGAGATAAAGTGTGAGGAGAAAAAGAACAGAGAAAAGAAGCAGGAATGTGTGTGTGTGTGTGTGTGAGAGAGAGAGAGAGAGAGAGAGAGAGAGAGAGAGCTATGGGGAGAGGGAGGGAGAGAGAGAGAGAAAGAGAGAGAGATGGAGAGAGAGGCGTGACAGAGAAAGAAGAGAGAGACAGATAGAGAGGGAGAGAGAGAAAGAGAGAGAGAGGGAGAAAGAGAGAGAGAGACAGAGATGGAGAGTGAGACAGGTGTCATTGTGATGATCCTGCAGGTTGTAACATGAATAATGCATGTCCATTATTTTTAGTGATCGAACATCTCAGAGTCTTTCTGCTGAGAACGGCAAGTGTTTCACCTCATCACTCACACACACACACACACACACACTCACACACACACACAGGCTTTAAATCAGTGTCTCTCACTTGGATAGCTTTATATCGTCTGTCCAAAATCACTGAGCGTGAATGAAAACATATTACATTACACATCTAATATTCACACACACACACAAGCTGTCTTATACTGTTTAAAGGTTTCTTTATTATTAAAAGTTAAATAACCTTTAGTATATTTATCTTCTGATTTAAGTAATAAAGTCCAGAGCGTTCACTTCAGCGATCGTGTAACAGAATTATTTCCTCCTGAGTTGAGATCAGTGTCTGATCTAATCTAATCTCGACAGCAAACATTCCCTTTCATGCTAACAGGCAACTCATGTGGGTGTGGCCTTTCCAGGGTTTTTTTCCCCCTCAGTGTGTTAATGCCATATAGTTTGGTTTACATGCTACGTGCTCAGCGTCATATTAGCGTCAATCTCAGAGTAGATTAGCAAACCAAGCTAACTGTGCTAGCGACATACGCTCACCAGAGGCACCAACGATCTCTGCTGCTTCCATGTGGATGCTTTATTATTCATCATCTCATGTCTGTGAAAAATCTGGACATGAATCCAGGGTTCAAACTTTTCCCCTAACAGTCGGGAACTAAAGAGTCGTTTGAGAAAAACGTTTTTATTCGTGTCTTCTTTAGAGCATTATTCCTGATTTTGTTTGGAATGTGGTTTAAATTAGTCGCTCGTTAGTGTAAATCTGCATCCGGATTTCTGGCTGCTGCTGTGATAATAAAACAGAACATTACAATTTCTGCTGCTCTGTAGTCTGCCTTGTGGGTCGTGAACTGAGCTTCAGTCACAAATTACCATACCAGTGTGTTAACCCAGAGCCTCGGCAACATACACACACACACACGCACACACACACACAGGAACACACACACACAGGAACAAATTTACCCTCAGCTGCTGACTTGCTTGTACAGCAAACCTGTGTATAGAATAGCCGGCGTTTAGATGGTTAGGACTAAGATACACAAGACCACACTTCCTTTAACAGGATAAAGATGCACAAGGCCACTCCTCCTTTACTAGGATTGACACACAAGGCCACACCTCCTTCACTAGAACAATGATACACAAGACCACACCTCCTTTACTAGGACTAAGATACACAAGGCCACACCTCCATCACTAGAACAAAGATACACAAGACCACACCTCCTGTACTAGGACTAAGATACACAAGGCCACACCTCCTTCACTAGAACAGAGATACACAAGGCCACGCCTCCTTCACTAGAACTAAGATACACAAGGCCACACCTCCTTTACTAGGACTAAGATACACAAGGCCACGCCCCCTTCACTAGAACAAAGATACACAAGGCCACGCCTCCTTCACTAGAACAAAGATACACAAGGCCATGCCTCCTTCACTAGGGCAAAGATACACAAGGCCACGCCTCCTTAACTAGAACAAAGATACACAAGGCCATGCCTCCTTCACTAGGACTGACACACAAGGCCACGCCTCCTTTAACAAGACTGACACAAGGCCACACCTCTTTCACTAAAACAAATCAGTCACAAATCACTCGGGGGAAATAAACACAGACAAGAGACACACAGCAGCTCATTCCCACACCGGTGTGTGAACCCAGTGCCTCAGCAACACACACACACACACACACACACATACACACAGACAGGAAAACAAATTGACCCTCTGCCTCTGACTTGCTTGTACAGCAAACCCGTGTAAAGAATAGCCAGCGTTTAGACGACTCCGTTCCATCGGCGTGATATAAAATAACTCCAGCAATTCCCGATTTGTTTATTCCGAGATGTCACTGAGGATCGATCCGGCCTGCTCCGCTACTAATGAAACACTATGGATTTTCAATAGTGGTGTCCAGAGAACAGAGTATCTTTTTCCTCACACACACACACACACAATGGTTTATTTAGTAAATGTATAAGATAAAAGATATTCAGGAACGTGATTGGCCACAGCAGACACACAGGTTAATCAGATCTCTCACAGCGCTCCAACACCCTGGATTCTGATTGGTCAGGAGGTGTTGATTCACCAGAAGAAATTTAGATTAAGACACTGGATGTAATTAACTTCATCACAGCAGAAGTGTAGCGCTGCAGAGGAACAGCAGTGAGGATAAAGCGGTTCTCCTGATCGTACAGAGGAACAGCAGTGAGGATAAACCTGTTCTCCTGATCGCACAGAGGAACAGCAGTGAGGATAAACCTGTTCTCCTGATCGTACAGAGGAACAGCAGTGAGGATAAACCTGTTCTCCTGATCGCACAGAGGAACAGCAGTGAGGATAAACCTGTTCTCCTGATCGTACAGAGGAACAGCAGTGAGGATAAACCTGTTCTCCTGATCGCACAGAGGAACAGCAGTGAGGATAAACCTGTTCTCCTGATCGTACAGAGGAACAGCAGTGAGGATAAACCTGTTCTCCTGATCGCACAGAGGAACAGCAGTGAGGATAAACCTGTTCTCCTGATCGTACAGAGGAACAGCAGTGAGGATAAAGCAGTTCTCCTGATCGTACAGAGGAACAGCAGTGAGGATAAAAGTCTTTCTCCTGATCGTACAGAGGAACAGCAGTGAGGATAAACCTGTTCTCCTGATCGTACAGAGGAACAGCAGTAAGGATAAAGCGGTTCTCCTGATCGTACAGAGGAACAGCAGTGAGGATAAACCTGTTCTCCTGATTGTACAGAGGAACAGCAGTGAGGATAAAAGTCTTTCTCCTGATCGTACAGAGGAACAGCAGTGAGGATAAACCTGTTCTCCTGATTGTACAGAGGAACAGCAGTGAGGATAAACCTGTTCTCCTGATTGTACAGAGGAACAGCAGTGAGGATAAACCTGTTCTCCTGATTGTACAGAGGAACAGCAGTGAGGATAAAAGTCTTTCTCCTGATCGTACAGAGGAAAAGCAGTGAGGATAAAGTCTTTCTCCTGATCGTACAGAGGAACAGCAGGATTTAATGCAGATGTTAATAAGAAAGGCATTAAATAATAAATTGATGATCAGCGCTGCGATTGGTTGAGGTTTTTTTTTAATGTCATGCTCTTGGAAGCAAATGGCCTTTAAATAAATGAGCTAATAAAATGAACCTTTTTTTTATGTTTATAAGAATCATGTCTGGTAATGAGAGCAGAGAGCACACTCACTTTTATCTCTTTTATTTCCTCTCTCATTTTAATAAAACAATGACAATAATGACAAACTCTGTGTGTGTGTGTGTGTCTCTATCTATCAGTCTCTCTTTCTGTCTGCCTGTCTCTCTCTCACTCTCTCCCTCTTTCTCTCTGTCTGTCTGTCTGTCTCTCTCTCTGTTTGTCTATCTCTCTTTCCGTCTCTCTCTCTCTCTCTCTCTCTCTCTCTCTCTCTCTGTCTCTCTCTCTCTCCCTCTCTCTCTCTCTCTCTCTCTCTCTCTCTCACTGTCTGTCTGTCTGTCTGTCTCTCTCTCTCTCCCTCTCTCTCTCTCTCTCTCTCTCTCTCTCTCTCTCTCTCACTGTCTGTCTGTCTGTCTCTCTATCTATCTCTCTCTCTCTCCCTCTCTCTCTCTCTCTCTCTCTCTCTCTCTCTCACTGTCTGTCTGTCTGTCTCTCTCTCCCTCTCTCTGTCTCTCTCTCTCTCTCTCTCTCCCTCTCTCTCTCTCTCTCTCTTTCTCTCTCTCTCTCACTGTCTGTCTGTCTGTCTCTCTCTCCCTCTCTCTATCTCTCTCCCTCTCTCTCTCTCTCTCTCTCTCTCTCTCTGAGACACTGACAGGTCCCGGGTTTCCCAGCGCCATCATACAGTGTCTTAATTGAGAAACTGAACGGCTCTCAGAGGAACCACGATGCTATAAAATGTGCTTTATCTTAATTATATCTCATACTGTCTTCTTCCTTTTTTTAAACACGGGGTCAATGAACTTCTGCTATTATACTTTTATATCCTTCAAAGGATTTCACTGTGAAAGTAAATCTGGGGAAAATTAGCTTCAAGTCTATAGGCTAACACAGACATCCAAAGGGGTGCCATTACTTATGTGAATGATGTGAACTCATGTCTTACAGATATAGATATTCTTTACTTTTATTACTGTAGCAACAATGGAAATCAGGCTAACCCACGAATTAGCATAACAGTAAACAGACGAACACACAAACTAGCATGAGAGTATGAGTAGCATTCTGCTGTAGCCTGTAGCACTTTGCTAAAGAGGCTAACACAAACATCACCTTTATACTGACTATTAGCGCTAAATTAGCACTGAATGAATGAACTATCAGGAGAGTAAACAGGTTAAACTTCAAGGTAAACAGGCTAGCGATTGTAGAAACTAGGACTGTAGAAACTAAATATTAACAGCAACATTTTAAATAAACCCCATGATACAGCTGTTATAAGCAGCTTAACTTGTTACACAGCTAGCTAAATTTTACACAGCGGTAACGTTAGCACACACTGCTGGCTAGGTGTGAATATAAATCAAGCCTGAAGCTTAGCGTGTGCTCACGTTTTAGTTTTATACTCATTATAAACTCATTAATAACCTCGTTCTTGTTTTCTGGACAGCCCGTGTGAGAACTTTAGGTCTAGAGTCCGAGGTTACAATTAAATCTTTCTTCTTTCTCATCATCTCTCTTTTGTCCTGTTGGAGTTTTCCCAGACGTCCTGCATAATGAAATCCTTTAATCAGCTACCTTACGGTGTGAACACTTCTGAACTGACAGGACACAGGAGCAGAGCACTAATAAAAGAGGTGTGTGTGTGTGTGTAAAAAAAGGCAATTTACTGAAGCAATTACAGAATCTGCTGTAAATCTGAATGATTGAAGCTCACGAGGGATTCATCAGTAACGCTGCCGTTTGTGTTCGACTGAGAATCAAAACAACGAGACCAACCTGATTACACAAAGGAAGGAGAGAGCGCAGAGAGAACGTGGAGACATTATTGATTATTCTCTTATTGATTTTCAACACATTTTGCTTTAATTGGGGCTTTAGATCAGTTCTCATGTGTGTATAAAGATATACTGAGCATACTGAGAGGTTAAAGGAGAGAGAAAGAGACCACAGCCCTTCAGTAGAACTTAGACACAGCAGCCACACCTCCTTCACTATGATTGACACACAAGCCCATGCCTCTTTCACTAGGATTGACACACAAGGCCACGCCTCCTTCACTATGATTGACACACAAGCCCATGCCTCCTTCACTAGGATTGACACACAATGCCACACCTACTTCACTAGGATTGATGACACAATACCACACCTACTTCACTAGGATTGACACACAAGGCCACACCTCCTTCACTAGGACAAAGATACACAAGGCCACGCTTCCATCACTGGGATTCACACACAAGGCCACACCTCCTTCACTACGATTGACACACAAGGCCACGCCTCGTTCACTAAGACTAAGATACACAAGGCCACATCTCCTTCACTAGGACTAAGATACACAAGGACACGCCTCCTTCACTAGAACAAAGATACACAAGGACATGCCTTCTACACTAGCTCAAAGGTACACAAGGCCACACCTCCTTCATTAGGATTGATACACAAGGCCACACCTCCTTCACTAGGATTGACGCACAAGGCTACGGCTCCTTCACTAGGATTGACGCACAAGGCCACGCCTCCTTCACTAGGATTGACACACAAGGCTATGTCTCCTTTAACAAGACTGACACAATGCCACACCTCTTCCACTAAAGTAGAGACACAAAAGACCACACCTTTTTCACTAGGGCAAAACCACAAAGGCTATGCCTCCTTTTGCTTCATGTGGATGAGAGAAAACTAATTTTTATCACGGAAACATGAAGGTAAAAAGAGAACTCACAAGTACAATACCTGTGTGTGTGTGTGTGTGTGTGTGATTCATATCAACATGCATGAGACGATCTCGTTATCACCACCATCACTGCAGGACTCATTTCATCTGCCATTATTTCCACTCCATGGATCTTATGGCCTCGATGAAATTACTGAAGCCCAGCGGGAACGCTACACACACACACACACAGCGGACACATTCAACCTCGGACAGACCCCCTCGTACGTCTCGATTTCGCCGTTAACAAATGAAAGTGAAAATTTCTCACGATGTGCAAAAGGACACGATTCACATTCACCCGGAGGAACGTCACAGGAACATGAGCTTATCTACATGACTCTGAGCTGCTGTAATAACGTCAGCCAATAGCAGGCAAGTGGGTGGGACTAATAACTAGCTCCTAACTTGCTCTGCGGATGTTCCAGAACTTTAAATGTAACTGCAAATGGATAAAAATACAACCTAGGGTTCTGCAATGAATAAATTGTAATCGACGGCAAATTGCTGCGGTGTGAGAGAACTTAAAGTCTCCACTTCTATCAAGGATGGCAACGTGTCGTAGTTTTTATCCATTTACAGCTACATTACATGCCTTCTGACCAATCAGAATCCAGAGTTCAGCTTTGGCTTAAGAGCCATGAGCGTCTTTTCCTGCAGATAAACAGCCTGCATTTCTTTGTGAATATGTGACATGGGTTAATGACGCAGTTCATTGTTTCTTCAGTGGCTTGAACAATTTGGCTAATGAAGTGGAAAAGGAAACAAACTGCGCAATTAAGTCGAGCTTCGTACAGGAGAGGAATCCTGTGCCATTTCCTTCGGCATGTCGATTTGTTTGGGCTGACATGCTGCACATGCAAATTCTAATCTCGCTAGTGTCTGTTGTGTAGCGGAATTTTCTGGAAATTTATTCACATTTCGATAAAGATGTAAAATTCGACTAAAAATATAAATAATCAAAAACAAACTGCTTTTTGCAAGCACAGTGACATTTTCACCGTCACTCAAACCCAGTGGGCGGGGCTTACTGCTATGGATTACTATAGATTAGTGACATTAGCATTATATCTCCAGCCGTGTGTGTGTGTGTGTGTGTGAGAGACAGAGAGAGATGTGCTGAGTAATTACTCTTTGCTAATGGAGCCTAATGGAAGGCTGATACGCAGCGTTTTGGTGCTGATGGACGGCCGAGTGTTTCCCTTACGCTGCCAAAACGTTCGGGCGATTAGCGAGTCCCTGCATTGCAGCAGTCCACACACACACTCGTCTCATCAGTGACCTCTGATGGGGCGCTTTTTAACCCATCCATTTAATAAGTGCCAGTGGAAAAGGAGACATTAAAGATCCTCTGTAAAAGAAAAACGTTCCAGGAATTTCGTCCAAAAACCTGAATCTCAGGTGAAAGCTCTCCTCATTTCAGCACTGATGCAGATGAATATGACGGAGATTTTAGTCAAGAAGCCGAAACAAATTTGTTTTTTGCAAGAAGTCTGAAACTGAAAGATAGGCAGTAAAAGTGGAATTTAAGGAGCTGCCTCCTTCTGCACCAAGACACCAAGCAGCAGCAAAAATGAATCGTTCATTTTCCTCGTCCTGAGGGGTTCCAGCCAGGACAAAAAATCAATACGGCAATATTTCCTACGGATCTTATAGATACACTGGCACTAAGAATCCTTCTGTCAGTGCTTCAAAGAAATAAACTCATATCAGGATTCGTTTTTGGATCGGAACACGCCCACACTGGTCTGATGATGGTGTTTATGTGGCCTGATTTGGGTAAAGGGTTGCATGTGGTCTGTATAGTGATTAGTGTCACTATAGTGTGTGGTTTGGGACACGCCCACACTGCACCAATACAGAAGGATGAACAAGTCATCTAATGGAATAAAGACTATTTCTACTCAGCACTAATTCCATTCCCTAGATTAATCCACTACTTAGTGATTAAAGCTGCCGCTTAGGACGTAGTGTAAGTGCTTCATTATTAAATGATGGTAAGAGTCATATCAGGAAGAGGACACGACGATATAAAATGCGTTTATGTTCCATACGCCGTGATGACCGACATGCATCATGTGGTTAATGTGGACACTGTAATACACTCTGGAGGCTGCCTAAGTAGGGCTTCATTCCCTCCTGGTCCAGTGAGCAATAAATAAATATTAGATTCATGGATCCTCCTGTTCCTGAGCTTAGAGAACATGAGTAAATAATACAGAGTCAATTTGAGAGAAACATTCAGGTGATTAACCTGATATTAAACAGAGAGAGAGAGAGAGAGAGAGAGAGAGAGAAAGAGTAAGCCAGGGCAGACAAAGAAAGAGAGAAACAAAATAACAGAGAGACGGACTGAGAGAGAGAGAGAGATTGGGTGTAGCAGAAAGAGAAGTGACAGCGGTGATTAATTGGACATGGACGTGTGCTGACGGTACGATGCGCTTAACAAACCCTTGAAATTGAGATTTAAGCCAGAAAAACAAAACAGACAGAGAGAGAGAGAGAGAGAGGAACAGAAAGTCAGAAAGTGTATGAGAGCAGATCTGAGGAGGAGAGATGAATACAGCTATAAGAAGGTGAACAGAATGTTGACGTCAACAAATACTGATAAAAGAGGTGTTTATAAACGTGTGTGTGTGTGTGTGTGTGTTTAATCATGACTGCGTGCACTTCAGTGCAGTGATAAAAATACACTACGCACTAAATCTAAAGTATAAAGCAAACTTTTACAAGATCTCTATCATTACTCAGACCTAAACCCAAACTCCTGAAAAACTCTCTTGAAAAAGATCAGGAATGATTTAGATCACCTGAGCAGGAGAACCTGAGAAACTGGGAACCTGAGAGGCTGAGGGGCTGAGAGGCTGAGAACCTGAGAGTCTGAGATCCTGATAGTCTGAGAGCCTGAGAGATTAAGAACCTGAGAGTCTGAGAACCTGCGAGGCTGAGAGGCTGAGAACCTGAGAGGATGAGAACCTGAGAGGCTAAGAGCCTGAGAACCTGAGAGGCTGAGAACCTGAAAGTCTGAGAGCCTGAGAACCTGAGAGACTGAGAGGCTGAGAAGCTGAGAGGCTAAGAACCTGAGAGGCTGAGAAGCTGAGAGCCTAAGAACCTGAGAGGCTGAGGGGCTGAGAGACTGAGAACCTGAGAGACTGAGAACCTGGGAGTCTGAGAACCTGAGAGCCTGAGAACCTGAGAGGCTGAGAGACTGAGAGGCTAAGAACCTGAGAGGCTGAGGGGCTGAGAGACTAAGAACCTGAGAGGCTGAGAGACTGAGAGGCTAAGAACCTGAGAGAGCCTAAGAACCTGAGAGGCTGAGGGGCTGAGGGGCTGAGAGGCTAAGAACCTGAGAGGCTGAGAGACTGAGAGGCTAAGAACCTGAGAGGCTGAGGGGCTGAGAGGCTAAGAACCTGAGAGGCTGAGGGGCTGAGAGGCTAAGAACCTGAGAGGCTGAGGGGCTGAGAGACTAAGAACCTGAGAGGCTGAGAGACTGAGAGGCTAAGAACCTGAGAGAGGCTAAGAACCTGAGAGGCTGAGGGGCTGAGGGGCTGAGAGGCTAAGAACCTGAGAGGCTGAGAGACTGAGAGGCTAAGAACCTGAGAGGCTGAGAGGCTAAGAACCTGAGAGGCTGAGGGGCTGAGGGGCTGAGAGGCTAAGAACCTGAGAGGCTGAGAGACTGAGAGGCTAAGAACCTGAGAGAGCCTAAGAACCTGAGAGGCTGAGGGGCTGAGGGGCTGAGAGGCTAAGAACCTGAGAGGCTGAGAGACTGAGAGGCTAAGAACCTGAGAGGCTGAGGGGCTGAGAGGCTAAGAACCTGAGAGGCTGAGAGACTGAGAGGCTAAGAACTTGAGGGGCTGAGAGACTGAAAGACTGAGAGGGTGAGAGGCTGAGAGCCTGAGGCTGAGGTCAGCTCTAAAGGCTTATGGTGCTTTCTGGTCTACTGATTAATAATCTCTCTCTCCATCATGAGACATAATCTTACTCTATAACTCCATTTTCAAGTATTCCAATGACCTGCTTCTGGGAGACAGGGAATTAAACCTGACTGGGATGTGGCATGTGATGACCTGGTGTTTTACTGCATCCAGGAACCTGATCCAGAACCTGATCCACTATGGATTCATTAATAGAGCTGCATTACTCCAGGTTTAGAGCAAAAGGATAGACCAGATCTTTAGAGATTCTATCATTACAAAAATGAACAGAAGCCTTTTGCTTCAGGAATGAACTCTCTGACAGTTTATGTGAGGAGATACCCTGTGTGTGAGGAATCAAATCTGAAAATAAATGAATCATTTGTAAGGAATCACTTGACTGTATA
Source organism: Hemibagrus wyckioides (assembly GCF_019097595.1). Classification (NCBI taxonomy): domain Eukaryota; kingdom Metazoa; phylum Chordata; class Actinopteri; order Siluriformes; family Bagridae; genus Hemibagrus; species Hemibagrus wyckioides. The sequence continues at coordinate 33,510,624 of NC_080712.1, read as the reverse complement.
ATGAATCTAAACATTCTGAGAATAAATGAATCATTTAAGGAATCAAATGCGAAAGTAATTGAATCACAAAACCAATTAAACTGATGCTGTTTGCGAATTTAACCAAACCTGTAGACACACACACACACACACACACCTCATCTTCTGGATTTTTTCTGATCTCTGTAGAATAATTCAGAGGATCCTGATAATCCAGCTGCTTGGAGTCTGGTCATGTTTCTAATCATGTGGCATTTCTGTGTCTTAAAATCATCATTCAGATGTGGTATCAAGGCTTCAAGACTGAGTTCTGGAGCTTTCCAGCCTGTGTGTGTGTGTGTGTGTGTGTAATTCGAGAGCTCATCAGTACAAACTCATGTCCCTGTTTGTGTTAATCTCACCTGAGACAGTTCTGGAAGGTGAGACCAGGACAGGAGTGTGGAATATTCCAGCAAATGAATGAATAGATAGATAGATAGATAGATAGATAGATAGATAGATAGATAGATAGATAGATAGATAGATAGATAGATAGATAGATAGATAGATAGATAGATAGATAGATAGATAGATAGATAGATAGATAGATAGATAATCCCAGGTTCCCAACCATGTTTGTGGAGGAACCTCCTCATATCCTGCACATCCGCGTACGATTCAGAACTGAGGAGAGAGAGAGAGAGAGAGAGAGAGAGGGAGGGTGGGTGGGGAAGAATGAATAATGGGCAGAGATAGATGGAAAAAGAGAAAGAGAGAAGAAAGGAGGAGTGAATGAAACAGAAGGAAGAGAAAAAGGAATAGAAACCTCTACCTATGCTGGTCACATACTCTCCTTCACACACACACACACACACAGTAAAAATGTGAGTTATAACACACACACACACACACGTTGATTGCCAGTTGATACACACCTTCAGGTAAAAGTGCACACTCTGGGTTAATTTCACACCTCATTAAACACACACACACACACACACACACACACACACCCCTCTGGGTGACAAAAAGATTAAAGATGATGCTAAAAGCTACCTAAAGGGACAGGTCACTTTCTCTCTCTCTCTCTCCGTGGAGCTAAAGGCTAATGTAACTAACAGATAATGGAAGCTTGTAGCCACCAGTTTTGCAGAATATTGCAGGTGTGTGATGTCACCTGACCTGCACTAGCTACGCTTTCAGCTAGCTGAAACGTTAGTCTAAATTAGTGCTTATCCGTCAGACACCACGGCTCTGTGAACTAATAATCATGAATTTTTGTCCAGGGATTTGTGGGCGGAGCTAGAAACAGTGCAGAGCACTGATTGGTCAGAGAATTGTCCTGATGATAAGGATGTCTCTGAAAACAGAACTTCTGATTCCAATCTCAATCTGCGTCCTGTTTACGTTCTTCACTACTTAGTGTATAACTTAATTTTGACTCTACACCCTACCTAGTGCACTTCTGTGTGTATGATAGAACCACATATTCTTTCTTTTTTTCTTTATTGATATTTATTAAAGTATTGGCACCCTTGGCTTTGTATGGGTCAGTTGTTCACCTGTGGCTTTATGAGGTGTGTGTGTGTGTGTGTTACTGACTCACCTGTCACAACGTTTCCCTCGCCCGGTTCTCTCAGGTGTCACACGTCTCACACCTCTGGCTCATTCTGACAATCTCCTACGTGCAGCACTGCGTCTCGCTCTTTCACACACACTCACACACTCCTCAGGGGGGCGTGAGAGGAGAGACACAGCGTCCTTCCTGCTTGTCTCTGTTTTATTGAACTCGGGATGAACTGTTATCTGATGGAGAGATCGCCTTCATGCACGTCATCTGCTATGAGACCTGAGAACAAGGACTCTGCGCTCGGCCTCCTAATCGGATCAGAAGCTCCTCGCTCCGGTCACTGACAAAGAGACAAAAATAAGTCCTCAGGTGTGTGTTTCACGTAGACAGGTAACATAAATTAGCACAAGACATCCAAAATATTCAACAATCAGTGATGTTTTTGGAGAATATACTATCACAGAACACACAGAAGGAGAGAGAGAGAGAGAGAGAGAGAGAGAGAGAGAGACTTATTTCAGACAGATTTCCACACAGATGTGTCCTTACCTGCTGAGGTTGCTTCTTGTCATAACACTACATAGGAACATGCAGGAGAACATGCAGTTACTTCAATTCATCTTCAGAAACAGCTTTCCAACACTCCGAATTTCGTACGACAGTATTCCAGACGCTTCACTATTCCTGTACATTTCACCCTTACCTACACTCCAGCATTCCCTGTACACTTCATTATTCCATATTACGCCTCCATATTATACATACACTTCAGTATTCTCTCTATTACACCTCAGCACTCTGTATACTCTTCCATCTTCAGTACACTTCAGCAGTCTGTAAAATTCTTTCTCATGTACACACTCCAGTTTTCCATCTACGTCAGTAGTCCATTATTCCGCTTCGTTATTCCCTGTAGTACACCTCCATATTATACTGTACTGTACTCTGTAAAATTCGTTATCAACACCTTGATATTCCAAACATTTTGGAATTCCATAAACTTTATACTGTGTTCTATACATATCGGTATTTTTGCTGATACACTTCAACATTCCCTGGATTCCAGTATTCTCTACACAGCAGTCCTTATATCCCAATAGTGTCTAAAGTCTTCCCCATTCCATACGCTTGGCATTTTCCTGCTAATAACAGAGCAGGATAATGATCCACACAGTAAATCACCATAAGAGGTCTTGCTATAGAGCTGCACACACATCACACTGCTAAGAACCGGTGGATTAAAACACGTCAGCGTCTGAGATCCATCACGAAGCGTCACGCCGAAAGACAGCTCTAAAAATAATGCGCAGTTTGAACTCTGTCAGCAAAAAAAGATGTCTTTGTGTTTTCACAGAGATACAGGGAACGGTGCAGAGAGGCAGAGGAGCTGGGGCCAGTTAATGATCTTTATTTTTGGGGAACGCTGCCAATCTGGCTCTGAGGCTTTGTTTTCCTGGTGAGAGCAGTAACGAGGTCGTAGTCCAAACCACTTCCTGGGTGTGTGTTTGTGGAAGTGTGTATACATATATACATACAGTATATACATATACAGTATATAGCTGCTTAAAGTAGAAATGTAACACAGTCACATCTTTGGAGGCTTCCTGAAGTTACTGCCATTAGAAAATTTTGCCGGATATTCAGTCCCCTCTCTGTTACGGTGTCTAAACAGCTCCATGACATCATAAGACTTCAAATATTCTGTGATTTTCAGTATTCAGTACATTATAAAATTCTGTACACTGTGTATCTCTGCACCTCATCATCAGTACACCTCAGTATTCAGTAAACTATTCAGTTCAGTGTTCCCATGATTCCTTATTACTCAGTATTCCATACACATGAGCATTCCAAATTCCTCGCTACTCTTTGTACACATCAGTATTCCATATACACTGCAGTTTCTTTCACTTCACTGGTCCATGCGCTTAGCTATTCTGTAAGCTTCAGTATTCCACACAGCTCAGTATTTCATACAACTCAGTATTCCGTACAGCTCAGTATTCCATACACTTCAGTATTCCATACAGCTCAGTATTCAATACAGCTCAGTATTCTTTACAACTCAGTATTCCATACAATTTAGTATTCCATACAGCTCAGTATTCTTTACAGCTTAGTATTCCATACACTTCAGTATTCCATACACTGCAGTATTCCATACACTTCAGTATTCCATACAGCTCAGTATTCTATACACTTCAGTATTCCATACAGCTCAGTATTCTATACACTGCAGTATTCCATACACTACAGTATTCCATACAGCTCAGTACTCTATACACTGCAGTATTCCATACACTTCAGTATTCCATACAGCTCAGTATTCTATACACTGCAGTATTCCATACAGCTCAGTATTCTATACACTGCAGTATTCCATACACTTCAGTATTCCACACAGCTCAGTATTCCTTACAGCTCAGTATTCCATACAGCTCAGCATTCTATACACTGTGGTATTCCATACACTTCAGTATTCCATACAGCTCAGTATTCATTACACTTCACTATTCCACACACTTCAGTATTCCAAACATTTCAGTATTCCCTATACTTCAGTATTCCAAACATTTCACTATTCCATACAGCTCAGTATTCCCAACACTTTGGTATTCTGTATAGCTCAGTATTCTGTACAGGCCAGTATTCCCTACACTTCAGTATCCCCTACACTTCAGCATTCCATACAACTCAGTATCCCCTACACTTCAGTATTCCATACAACTCAGTATTCCCTACACTTCAGTATTCCATACAACTCAGTATTCCCTACAGCTCAGTATTCCGTACAACTCAGTATTCCGTACAGCTCAGTATTCCCTACACTTCAGTATTCCCTACAGCTCGGTATTCCTTACACTTCAGTATTCCCTACAGCTCAGTATTCCCTACACGTCAGTATTCTGTACAGCTCAGTATTCCCTACAGCTCAGTATTCCCTAAGCTCAGTATTCCCTACACTTCAGTATTCCCTACAGCTCAGTATTCTGTACAGCTCAGTATTCCCTACAGCTCAGTATTCTGTACAGCTCAGTATTCTGTACAGCTCAGTATTCCCTACACTTCAGTATTCTGTACAGCTCAGTATTCCCTACAGCTCAGTATTCTGTACAGCTCAGTATTCTGTACAGCTCAGTATTCTGTACAGCTCAGTATTCCCTACACTTCAGTATTCCCTACAGCTCAGTATTCTGTACAGCTCAGTATTCCCTACACTTCAGTATTCTGTACAGCTCAGTATTCTGTACAGCTCAGTATTCTGTACAGCTCAGTATACTGTACCGCTCAGTGTTCCCTACACCTCAGTATTCTGTACAGCTCAGTATTCTCTACACTTCAGTATTCCCTACACTTCAGTACTCTGAAAACCCAGTATTCCGTACACCTCAGTATTCTGTACAGCTCAGTATTCTGTACAGCTCAGTGTTCCCTACACTTCAGTATTCTGTACAGCTCAGTGTTCCCTACACTTCAGTATTCTGTACAGCTCAGTGTTCCCTACACTTCAGTATTCTGTACAGCTCAGTATTCTGTACAGCTCAGTATTCTGTACAGCTCAGTGTTCCCTACACTTCAGTATTCTGTACAGCTCAGTGTTCCCTACACTTCAGTATTCTGTACAGCTCAGTGTTCCCTACACTTCAGTATTCTGTACAGCTCAGTATTCCGTACAGCTCAGTATTCTGTACAGCTCAGTATTCTGTACAGCTCAGTGTTCCCTACACTTCAGTATTCTGTACAGCTCAGTATTCTCTACACTTCAGTATTCCCTACACTTCAGTACTCTGAAAACCCAGTATTCCGTACAGCTCAGTATTCTGTACAGCTCAGTATTCTGTACAGCTCAGTGTTCCCTACACTTCAGTATTCTGTACAGCTCAGTATTCTCTACACTTCAGTATTCCCTACACTTCAGTACTCTGAAAACCCAGTATTCCGTACACCTCAGTATTCTGTACAGCTCAGTATACTGTACCCCTCAGTGTTCCCTACACTTCAGTATTCCCTACACTTCAGTATTCCGTACAGCTCAGTATTCTGTACAGCTCAGTATACTGTACCGCTCAGTGTTCCCTACACTTCAGTGTTCCCTACACTTCAGTATTCCCTACACTTCAGTATTCCGTACAGCTCAGTATTCTGTACAGCTGAGTATACTGTACCGCTCAGTGTTCCCTACACTTCAGTGTTCCCTACACCTCAGTATTCTGTACAGCTCAGTATACTGTACCCCTCAGTGTTCCCTACACTTCAGTATTCCCTACACCTCAGTATTCTGTACCGCTCAGTGTTCCCTACACTTCAGTATTCTGTACAGCTCAGTGTTCCCTACACTTCAGTATTCTGTACAGCTCAGTATTCCGTACAGCTCAGTATTCTGTACAGCTCAGTATTCTGTACAGCTCAGTGTTCCCTACACTTCAGTATTCTGTACAGCTCAGTATTCTGTACAGCTCAGTGTTCCCTACACTTCAGTATTCTGTACAGCTCAGTGTTCCCTACACTTCAGTATTCTGTACAGCTCAGTATTCTGTACAGCTCAGTGTTCCCTACACTTCAGTATTCCGTACAGCTCAGTATTCTGTACAGCTCAGTATTCTGTACAGCTCAGTGTTCCCTACACTTCAGTATTCTGTACAGCTCAGTATTCTGTACAGCTCAGTGTTCCCTACACTTCAGTATTCTGTACAGCTCAGTATTCTGTACAGCTCAGTGTTCCCTACACTTCAGTATTCTGTACAGCTCAGTGTTCCCTACACTTCAGTATTCTGTACAGCTCAGTATTCTGTACAGCTCAGTGTTCCCTACACTTCAGTATTCTGTACAGCTCAGTGTTCCCTACACTTCAGTATTCTGTACAGCTCAGTATTCCGTACAGCTCAGTATTCTGTACAGCTCAGTATTCTGTACAGCTCAGTGTTCCCTACACTTCAGTATTCTGTACAGCTCAGTATTCCGTACAGCTCAGTATTCTGTACAGCTCAGTGTTCCCTACACTTCAGTATTCTGTACAGCTCAGTATTCTCTACACTTCAGTATTCCCTACACTTCAGTACTCTGAAAACCCAGTATTCCGTACAGCTCAGTATTCTGTACAGCTCAGTATTCTGTACAGCTCAGTGTTCCCTACACTTCAGTATTCTGTACAGCTCAGTATTCTCTACACTTCAGTATTCCCTACACTTCAGTACTCTGAAAACCCAGTATTCCGTACAGCTCAGTATTCTGTACAGCTCAGTATACTGTACCGCTCAGTGTTCCCTACACCTCAGTATTCTGTACAGCTCAGTATTCCCTGCCTCCCACGTGCCTGGCTGAGGTTGCCATATGTTCCCTGCCTCACATCTGTAATGAAAGTGTTACTGGGTTTAAATGGTTCAAATCAATGCAGCTCAATTACAGGTGTTAATTAGACGCTTATGTGTTGAGCGCCACAAAATTGGCTTGCAGTGTGATTTCCTGATTTTCAAGGGCGAGCACAGCGGATCCGGCTCTGAGCCAGTCACCAAAACTCCGATGCCTGCCAGAAAGGCGTTCCTGGAAGCGCTCCGAGTGTTTTAACTGGAAATCTGTGCTTTGGAGATCATATGTTCAAGCGCTTAAGAGTCAGATGAACAGCTCGGACATGACATCCGACATGACACAAAACTAACTGGAATATCCACATTTCCCTTTAGTTCCTGTTCTCACTCACATTACGTTGAAGTTAATATCATGAACAAAAACGCAGCTTCTCACGTGACCAAGCTGCAAAGGAGCTGTCACTATGGAAACGATAAGAACACGGCAGAATGAGCCACAATGCCGTCAGAGGATCTGAGAAAGGTCACATGCTGATTTTTCGGAAAGCTGAAATAATAATAGATTCTCAGAACGTTATATTAATGTTTGATAAATTATTTAATATAAATGAAAAAATCAAATCGTCTGGTTTAAATGTGATGGTTTTTAAAAAGTTGATTTATTACAATCCCACAACGTTCCTGTGATCCGAAGCCGCTGTGACGCTTGCAGACTCTCGGCACGTCCAAAACTCATTTATTACCGTCAGTCATGTTCAGGGTGCGAACACCAGCTACGCTTTAAATGTATAAATGATTCCATCAGGAGGCAGAGGAGGCGTTGGACTCATCGTGATCGAGCGACTGGAAGGTCAAAACACAGCTTCGTTTTCCTCCTTTCAAATTCAAATTTTATTGGTCACATACGAAATCATACACAGTATGAGATGCTTTTTACGACTGTCTTACATAAAAAAGAAAGAGTAAGAAAAATAAAAATTTAAAGTGTGGACATGAAAAATAGGGGATATAGTTAAGAATATATAGGGAAAAGTAGGGAAAATTAAATGGTAGAAGTCACAAACAAAAATAACTTGAAAGTCAAGTGTCAGATATGCATATATATATATATATATATATATATATATATATATATATACACATACATACATATATATGTAGTATCAATATAGCAGTAAATATTATAAATAATGAAAAATAAAATAAAAATAATAATAATAAAAATAGTAACAAAAATAGTAATATAATATATAACAAAAACAAATATAAAAACAAAAATATAATACACTAATATAATACAGTACAATATAGTATATATATAGTACATGTGAAAAATAAAACAATATAAATAAATATATGTGTAGACTCTATAATATATAGAAGATACAGTATATGCATATATGTAGATAAAATGGTCAACTTTGAAATGGTGTAGCAAATGAATACAGTATGTACAGTGTGCATATGTAAGATACACTATATTGCCAAAAGTATTCGCTCACCTGCCTTGACTCGCATATGAACTTAAGTGACATCCCATTCCTAATCCATAGGGTTCAATATGACGTCGGTCCACCCTTTGCAGCTATAACAGCTTCAACTCTTCTGGGAAGGCTGTCCACAAGGTTTAGGAGTGTGTTTATGGGAATTTTTGACCATTCTTCCAGAAGTGCATTTGTGAGGTCACACACTGATGTTGGACGAGAAGGCCTGGCTCTCAGTCTCCGCTCTAACTCATCCCAAAGGTGTTCTATCAGGTTGAGGTCAGGACTCCAAGGACTCTTGGTGCACAGTCATGTTGGAAGAGGAAGGGGCCAGCTCCAAACTGTTCCCACAAAGTTGGGAGCATGGAATTGTCCAAAATGTCTTGGTATGCTGAAGCATTCAGAGTTCCTTTCACTGGAACTAAGGGGCCAAGCCCAGCTCCTGAAAAACAACCCCACACCATAATCCCCCCTCCACCAAACTTTACACTTGGCACAATGCAGTCAGACAAGTACCGTTCTCCTGGCAACCGCCAAACCCAGACTCGTCCATCAGATTGCCAGATGGAGAAGCGCGATTCGTCACTCCAGAGAACGCGTCTCCACTGCTCTAGAGTCCAGTGGCGGCGTGCTTTACACCACTGCATCCGACACTTTGCATTGCACTTGGTGATGTATGGCTCGGATGCAGCTGCTCGGCCATGGAAACCCATTCCATGAAGCTCTCTGCGCACTGTTCTTGAGCTAATCTGAAGGCCACATGAAGTTTGGAGGTCTGTAGCGATTGACTCTGCAGAAAGTTGGCGATCTCTTCGCACTATGCGCCTCAGCATCCGCTGACCCCGCTCCGTCAGTTTACGTGGCCTACCACTTCGTGGCTGAGTTGCTGTCGTTCCCAAACACTTCCACGTTCTTATAATACAGCTGACAGTTGACTGTGGAATATTTAGGAGCGAGGAAATTTCACGACTGGATTTGTTGCACAGGTGGCATCCTATCACAGTTCCACGCTGGAATTCACTGAGCTCCTGAGAGCGACCCATTCTTTCACAAATGTTTGTAAAAACAGTCTGCATGCCTAGGTGCTTGATTTTATACACCTGTGGCCATGGAAGTGATTGGAACACCTGATTCTGATTATTTGGATGGGTGAACGAATACTTTTGGCAATATAGTGTAAATATATAAATTTATGTAGATGTATATATAAGGCAAATATAAATGTCCAGTTGAACAGGGAGTAAAGTGACGGTGCAGTGTGCACACAAAGATGTACAGTGAGAGTGTTATTGTGTGTACAAAGTAGTGCAATTTTTGCATGTGCAACAATCAGGTGAGGTAGAATGTCATGCCATGTGGGGGTAAGTCCAGAAAGTCCAGATCCTAGGTGTACTGGTTGAGGGCCCGAATGGCCTTCGGGAAGAAGTTCCTCCTCATTCTCTCTGTGTTCGCCTTCAAGGAACGGAAACATTTCCCTGACCTCAACAGAGAGAAGAGTCCATTGTTGGGATGGCTGATGTCCTTCATAATCTTCCTGGCTTTGGTCCAGCACCGCTTGCTGTATATGGTGTCCAGGTCAGGAAGCTCGGTGCGGATGGTATGCTCGGCTGATCGCACCACCCTCTGGAGAGCTTGCCTGTCCTGTTTGGTGCTGTTCCCAAACCAGGCTGGGATACTTCCTGTCAGGATGCTCTCAATGGTGCAGGTGTAGAATGTCTTTAGCACCTTTGAGGGCAGTTTAAAGTCCTTCAGGCGTCTGAGATGATAAAGACGCTGCCGGGCCTTCTTCACCAGGGTGTTAACGTGACAGTACAACATCTTAATTAATTAGTTTTCCTCCGGAGCATGTGCTAGTCGTCTCTTTCCACACAGTAAAGCTATGTGCTAATTCACATTTTCTCTGTGTGAAACTAATCCTCTTTGTGTCCTTGTAAGGCAAGCTAGCTTTCCCTGTTTGTGCTTTGTTCACGTTGTCCTTTTATATTGTAAAACATGCTAATTCATGTCTCTTTATGCAATAAAACGTGTTAAATCCTCCCTTTTATCTCAGCAAACATGCTAATTCTAGCTGATCATGATGTTAAGCATGGTATGATCATTTTTACCTCAGAAAACATGCTAATTCTAGCTGTTCATGCTGTAAAACATGCTATATCATCCTTGTTTACCTCAGAAAACATGCTAATTCTAGCTGTTCATGGTGTAAAACCTGCCATCATCCTTTTTTTTTTATCACAGCAAACATGTTAATTATAGCTGTTCATGATGTAAAACATGCTATGCCATCCTTTTTTCCTCAGAAAACATGCTAATTCAAGCTGATCATGATGTAAAACGTAATATATCATCCGTGTCTACCTCAGAAAACATGCTAATTCTAGCTGCTCATGGTGTAAAACATGGTATCGTCCATTTTTACCTCAAAAAACATGCTAATTCTGGCTGATCATTGTGTAAAACATGCTATGATCCTTTTTTTTAAACCTCAAAATACATGCTAATTCTAGATGTTCCAGATGTAAAACATGGTATATCGTCCTTGTTTACATTAGAAAACATGCTAATTCTAGCTGTTCATGGTGTAGAACATGGTATCATTTATTTCTACCTCAGAAAACATGCTAATTCTAGCTGTTCATTCTCACATTCATCTTCGTGTAGAATAAATGCTAACACACATTTCCTTCATGTAAACTGTGTAAGTGTAAACGATGCTCTTCCAGATGATGTAGTACAACGTTGGAATGTTTTCACCTCGTACTGAAGTATCATTTGTGATTGTATAAAGCACGCTAACGCCTCTGGGCCACAGCGTTCATTCATCAACACGCTATCTGCTTGATATTTACAGAGCTAACTCATCACAAATCCTGATGGAAAGCTACGTCAGGGACAGGATTGTAAACAAGCTGCTCTCTAAGCGATGTTCTTTTGACTCTAGTGGTGATGAAGCTTAGCGTCACTTTCACACCTCGTCAAACCCAACACACTCGCTCACGGATTATTATTCCTTCCTCGTAAAAGTTTTTTTTTTTTTTAAAGTATTTTGCTTAAATCAAATCGACATTCACCTCCAAACTGATGAACTTCACCTCAAAAAAAAAAGTTTTTTGAGGTAATAACCTGAAGGTTAACTGGAAAGAGAGCCTGTACAAGAACCTCAATTTATGCTAGCTTTTTAAGGAGTTTTGCTTCTAAAAGTCTTTGTCTCTATTTCAGCCTAATGAACAGCTAGCATTATGTCAGCTTTAACACTTCGCAGTTTTGCTAAAATGCAGTTAAAGTTTTGAGGAAAACAGAAACTTTAAAAAAAGAAAAAAAAAGCAGAAACAATACAAACTTCTGCATTTATCTGCTTGTGACTCCTGTCACATCTTCGACACTCCATTCTCAGCTAGCGACAGGAGACGCTAGCCAATTTCCCACGTGTGAGATGGGATTGACACGATGAGACTGTGTGTATGTGTGTGAGAAAGATCGAGAGAAGGACAAAAGCAATATCCGTTCCAGAAACACGAACACTACTACTGTTTTAGATCTGATATAACAGTGGAGTTGATTAGCATCTTCATTCATTAAAAAAAAAAATCTGAACTAAGCTAATATTCACTGCATTAGCCATGCTAACTCTGCTTACTTGGCTGCGTAGAACATGCAAAGCCTCACTTTCACAGTGCAAAAGAAACTAATAATCCTTGCACATAATCCTAATTCTCCATGGTTATGCTGTAAAATATGCTAACGTTCCTGTTTCATATGCTAAAGCACTCTAATCCTTTCTGTCTTTCTGTGATTGAAATATGCTAAGCATCACTGCTGCGTAGAACACGCTAATATTTTGTCCTTACTGTGTAATTCTCCTGTAAAGCGTGCTAGTTTGCATTTTAACAAGCTAACCTTTTCGCTCTTCGCATTTTAATGTGATGTGAAGTGAAGGATTCTTTTCAGTTTACATGTAAACCATGCTAATTATCCCTGTTCAAGCGGTAAAATATGCTAATGATTCATTTTTCAAGTGAATTCTCAGTATTCACAGTGTAAACTAGGCTATTTCCCACTATTTCCCACAGCATACAACATGCTAAACCTACATTTTCTCTGTTTACGGTGTATAAGCTACACTAATACTCGTTGTTTATGGCGTAAACCTTCCTTTCTACCGTATAAAGCATGCTAATTCTAGCGTAAAACGTGTTGATTGTTGACTTGTTGGTATGACGTTAAACTTATTGATTTTCGTTTGTATCATTTAAAAGCTAATTATTTTGTAATTAATCAAGTGGCTGATATTAGCCAGGTTTCAGTGAACTACGAGGCGTCTTTATCTTTTAGCTTCAGGTTCACCTCGGCTCTGGCCTGAAATAGTGTTCCTGCTGTAATTTGTTTGTCTATTTTATTAAGGCGAGTGTGTGTGCGTGTGTGTGTGTGTGCCTCAGCATCTTTAACGCCAGAGCACGACGCAAAATCGATCTCTGCGGGAAAAGATGAGTGGACAGAGGGAGAGAAGGGAGGAGAGCAGGAAGAATGCTTACGAGGAACCTCACACACACACACACACAGAAACAGAGAGGTTTCTCTAAAATGAACCAATGAATCAGAGTTAAAACAGTAAACTGTGTGTGTTTGTTAAACAGGACTAACGTGACCCTCCACTCACTGCAGCAGAACCCAAACAGACGTCTGACTTCCACATTGAAGTACAAATATCCATCGGGTTTGAAGCCACGTGTCTGTCAGCGTGCCTCCGTCTACAGTCTGATGGCAGTTTAGGACTCATCTTCATCCACTAATCACCCGTCCCTCCATCACTTTGTCACCCATCCCTCCATCACTCAATCCCTCTATCACTCCGTCCCTCCATCCCTCTATCACTCCATCACTCTATCCCTCTATCACTCCGTCCTTGCATCCCTCTATCCCTCCATTCCTCTATAAGTCCGTCCCTCCATCCCTCTATTACTCCATCCCTCCTTACCTCTATCCCTCCATCACTCCATTTCTCCATCCCTCTATCACCCCATCCCTCTATAAAATCCCATCCCTCCGTACCTCTGTAGCTCTCAGGGGAAGGGAATGAAATCAGGCCTGAGTGCATTAGCTTAATGTTGGACGTCTCGTGTTTCTCCTCCTGGAGTCGTGTTTGAAGCCATAATCACATCGCGGGTCGTCGTTTGTAATCCGTCTGATGTTTGCTCTCGACAAAACAGCCTCAGTAAACTGATTTATTTTTTATAGCCCAAATTAAAATACCCAATTTGCCTAATTAACGTTCGCTCCAGAACTTTCCCTCATGTCATTTGTCATTAGTAAACAAACTTTTCTGACTGTTATGGCTATCATGCGGATTTTTTTCTTCCTTGCTTCACCCCCAAGACCTTGATTCTTTATAAAGTTCACTACTGACCATATTTTTTACTTTGAAGATGGTTTAGATTCGGTGGGGGCGTGGCCTACCTGTAACACTACCTCATCTTTAAACCTGTCACTCAGACTTCCTGTTTCAACAGGAAATACACCAACATATGGAAACAAATCTCAGGTGGTCCTGAAAAATACATCAGACATGCAGAGAGAAATGAACATGGATATAAGAGACATACGATTTTACACTGATTCATTCTGCTGAAACAGACGGTTGTTTGTGGGTGTGTCCTGTCTTGAGCTTACTGCTGGTTGCCGTGGTTGCGGTGCTAGCACCAGGCTAATGCTATATCCACCACTTAAGCTAGCTAGAGAACATAATAAAAACAGATTTCATTACAACTCAGACATCTTCCTGACAAAAATGAACGTTTAAACAAAAGTGTACGGTCTTTTAACCGATCAGCACAAGCTTTTCTTTTCTCTGGGACAAATATGCAATTTAACGGTTAGCATTACTTAGCTATGTTGCTAGCTTAGCTAATATTGCTCATGTATACTGGTGTTTGACTGTTTTCTCAAGGAAAGAATAGAAAGAAAAGCTAGTGGTGATGTCACAAGTCGTAGGATTAGCTGATGACTTAAGCTCCGCCAAGTTCTGATAAATCTCTGGATCATGTGATCTCATTAGAATATTATAAATTTGAATATCAGACCCTGCCCACAGGAAGACCCCAGCCGGAACAGAACACTCACGTTTGATAGAAATAAACGTTTTTATTTCCACCATGTTGTCCTGGACTCGTATTATATCAGCACATATCAGAGGTTCATTTGTACTCCACTGGTTTTTGCATAGACGGAAAAGTTCAAAGGTCAAGGTCATGATTTAAGCAGCTTTTTTTTGCTTCCATCAAACCCGTGAATCCATCACCTCGTTCTCCTCATCGTCTGGAATACGCATGCACTCACTCAATCGTTCCATCCAGACTTCCAACCAGGAGAGTTTGTATGTTTCTGTTTCCACACGTCTGGAAGGATGAGAACATCAGGAAACGTTCGAATCAGACAGATCGGACGTCATGCTGACAGACAGGAAGACAACTTTCTCGCCCTGAGAACTAAAGCAGAAAATATAAATGTTTCACCACACGTTCCCTCACTACAGAGTGTGAGTGTGTGTGGTGTGTGGTGTGTGTGTGTGCATGTGTGACAATCCAGTGTGTGTAAAACCCTGCGTTCACATCACAAGCCTCTGAAGTGGTGCCCGGTTGCTCTGGTGGACATGTCTGGCTTTCTGACCTTCTGGATCTTCTAAAAATATATCAGGCAACGAGTTCAGATCTCCAGGAACTCATTGCCCTGGGAATGGAGACTTGCCTCGAGAGAAGGGGTGGAGTCACATGATTCTGGAAGACTCGACATGGAGGAGATGATAATGTTTCAGTTCACCCTGGACTCAGATAGGTATTCTTCACAACTGGTAAGCAGGAGATGAGCTAACAAGCTAAAGCTGCATCCCAAATGAGGCACTGCACACTAATACTGTGCACTACATGTACCCTAGCATCCAGCATAAAAACAATAGCAGCGTCAAATCGTCTCAAACGGAACACTGGCGGTTTCAACGAAGCTATTTCCCAGTCGATGGTAAAACGACGTCAAACACAAAAGACAGAGACGTTTCTAAGACTTCTCAATCACCAGAGTGATGTCAGCTATCTAGAAAATGTCTGGTAGCTCCGCCCATCTTCCTGTACGTATGCAAATCCGTGAGTGTCTCACTTTTTTTATTCACCAGAGTGTAACAGTGAGGAAGTATGTGATTTGGGACACAGCTTCTACATTTGTCAACATAATGTTTATCATGAAATGAACTAGCGTGCTGGCTAAGGTCCTGGGTTCACTGACAGGCTACATGTCATAGCAGTCCATAAATCTCCTGATTTTATTAAGCTATATGCCTGGAAAACATTTCCGATAAACACAAGGCACATTTTGACGCTTTTTATTTAGCCTCAGTGAAGACAGCTAACTAAGCTTTGATATTTTTTTAGCTTGGATTTGGAGCCAAAATGGTTAAATGTTGTAGCTGTAGAACGTAATCTCGCAGGGTGAAGACGCTAGCTAGAATGTACGTGTGTCGGAGAAGCTGGTTGTAGAGTCACAATATATTTGTGTAACCTTAATGTCACTGATAGCTAATGCTAGCTTGACTAATTTTGCTAATGTATTATTTGTGCTGTTAAATTCCCAGTATTTTACGCTAGCTCCGCCCACATTTACTCAGAGATTAGTTCTGCTGCAAAGGGGTTGACTTAATGCTGAATAAATAAAGTTAGTTGACTCAGGAACAATTAGCATTTCACTGTTTTGTAGGAAACATCTGTGGCTAGTGTGAACGCAGGGTAATAATGATAACTAGCATGTTGCTTCTCATTTCTAACCACTAAGAATTCATAAAAAAAAGGACAGTCATGAAGCAGCAGGAGATTCAGCCTCACTGTCCTGATTGTCCTTATCATCTCTGTCACTTCCTGTGCTGCTTCTGGTGGACAAACTGTCCAGGATGGAGTTAATAGCGTTACCATTAGCATAAAGATCGTTCATGCTGAAAATAGGAATCCCCGGAATGGGAACTTTTAAGTTGCTTCCATACTGATCCGCCTCCACCAGAGCTTTCTGTCTCTCATAATACTTGGAGAACTTGTTGAAGATGACGGTGACGGGCAGCGCCACCACCAGGAGGCCACAGACAATGCACAGTGTCCCGATGAGCTTTCCAGGCAGCGTGACGGGGTAGGTGTCTCCATATCCCACCGTGGTCATGCTAATCGTGGCCCACCACCATCCGATGGGAATTGTCTGGAGCTCCGACTCGTGCTCCTCCCTCTCGGCGAAGTAGACCAGCACGGAGAAGATGGAGATCCCGACAGAGAGGAAGAGGACGAGCAGCCCCACCTCGTGGTAGCTGTGACGCAAAGTCGCGCCGAGAGACCGGAGTCCCACCGAGTGGCGTGCTAACTTCAGTATCCTGAAGACACGCATGAGCCTCAGAATCTGCACCACCTTCCCTACGTTCTCCAGCTCCTCACTTTCCTCAGCATCTGCTTTTTCCAATGCTAGTGTGGCATAAAACGGTACCACGGAGACAAAGTCGATGATGTTCAGAGCATTGCTAATGAATTTACGGAGACACGGCGCCACTGCTAAGCGCACCACAAACTCGAAGGTGAACCAGAGCACGCAAAAGGTCTCGAAGGCGGCTAGAACTGGGTCCTCCACTGCCCGCTCGTTAGCATCCACCTGTTGGAACTCGGGCATGCTGTGAACACACATGGCCACGATGCTGATCAGAACCACGCTCAGAGAAACCACCGCTAGCATCTTAGCCGTGAGAGAATGTCCCGGGTTCTCCAGCCTCAGCCACAGCTGCTTACGTTTCTCAGAGCACCAGGTGCCTTCAAACTTCTCCACGTCCTTCTCCAGCTCAGAGAGCTCTTCCATGGAGGAATCAAAGCTGTCCTGAAGCGGATCTTCCTCGTTCCGGTCCCAGTCATGCTCCTTTTCACCTTCTTTCTGCTCGTGGAACTTGTTGCTGCAGCAGGAGTCCAGATGAAGCTCCTTGATCCCCCAGTATTCGAGCTCCTGGCTGAAGCTGAACACACACAGCTCCTCCATCAGGTGGATTTTACCTGTGTGGTAAAAGTTCAGCACATAGGGGAAGAATCGCGGGTTGCGGTCGAAGTAGAACTCGTGCTCCGTCGCGCTGTAGTCGTCGCACAGCTCCAGTATGGCCGCCTCGGAGCTGCAGAGGAGCAGGAGGGCGAGACGGGTGTGTGGGAAGCGCTGGAGGACCAAGCGAGACACTTTCTGCTTGAAGCCGCCCACATTCAGGTTGAGGAAATTCTCGTCCGGGCCGCGGCGGTGCAGGATCTCCCCGTACACCATGATGGGATGGAAAAAATGGGGCGGGGCAGAAGGATAGCCGTAGCTACGACTCCATCACCTGAGACACAAAAACACAAAGACACCAAATGAGACTGAGGCAGAACAGAGACTAAAAAGAGACGAGAAAGAGAGATGAGGAAGAGAGACGAGGAAGAAATATGAAGAAGAGAGATGAGGAAGAGAGATGAAGAGAAATGAAGAAGAGAGACTGTAGGAGATGAAGAGAGATGAGGAAGAGAGATGAAGAGAAATGAAGAAGAGAGACTGTAGGAGATGAAGAGAGATGAGGAAGAGAGACTGAGGAGGAGAGATGAAGAAGAGAAATGAAGAAGAGAGACTGAGGAAGAAAGATGAAGAGAGATAAAGAAGAGAAACAAGGAAGAGAGACAAGGAAGAGAGATAAAGAAGAGTGATGAAGAGAAGATGAGGAAGAGAGATGAAGAAGCGAGTCGAAGTAGAAAGATAAAGAAGAGAGACGAGGAAGAAAGAGAGATGAGGAAGAAAGAGATGGAGAAGAGAGATGAGGAAGAAAGAGATGGAGAAAAGAGATGAAGAAGAAAGATAAAGAGAGGCGAAGAAGAGAGATGAAGAATAAAGAGAGAAAGAAGAAAGATGAAGAAGAGATGAGGAAGAGAGACGAGGAAGAGGTTGGTAAAGCAGCTCAGACTGTAAACATCATTAATTATACTTTATTAAACTTTCTGCATGAAATATGAACTGTCCTGGAAAGTTCAGAAACTTTAACTGTTTATTATTATTATTATTATTATCATCAGCGCAGTACTCGTGTGTATCTGCTGGTAAGAATCTCTGAGGTGAAGTTGAGTGTCATGTTGCATTCATCTGATCCTGATCCTGATCCTGATCCTCAGCTCTTTCTATTTTTGCTTTGCTTCAGTATCTGATTGCAGCGTGGAGCAGAACAACAACAACAACAACACTAAACTTTACCTGTGTGTGTGTGGGGGGGGGGTGAACTTTGAGGAGCTCGTTGTGTCACTCGGCTGTGTGTGATGGTGTGTGTTCCTCCTCCTGTGCTCCTCCTCGGTGTCTGATTGCATTGTAAAAACTCAAACCACAACAAACCAAACACAGCTAATGGATATCGATTCCTCTCTCTCCTAAAGCCAAACAGAGAGCTTTTTCACATCACTGTCAGCCTCTCACATCGTGTCCTGATCTGTCCGCAGGGGATCGCCGGCTCTCACGTGCCAGGGGCTTTCTTTAATTCTGATCAAGAACAAGTTTCAGATCGAGCATCAGGTGTGCGGAAAAAGAGCTGAGTGAAAGGGAAAGATTGCTATAATCTCCTAAACCGGGGTTGTGTATAAGAAAAAAAAGAAAAGACGTTCTGTTTTAATTCATCACGAGAAAAATAATAATAATAATAATGACAAATGAAATGTTTTACCTTCATCTCAGTCCGCTTGGGTTCCTTCCCGAGACCTTCCTCCTGCTCCAGCTCCATCATCATCCCGGGACTTTTCAGAGAGAGAGAGAGAGAGAGAGAGAGAGAGAGAGAGAGAGAGAGAGAGAGAGAGAGAGAGAGAGAGAGAGAGAGGCAGGACGAGAGAGCGCAAAATAGTGAAGTGTTCGGGTCCCGCAGCCGTCACAGAGGCGTCTTCTGCGCATGCGCGTTATCCGCAAGCACTTTCAGCAGCAGCACGTGAGCGCGCTCACTCGCTTCGCCTTCCTTGGGAGCGCGCTCTGGGAACCGACTTTTTATTTATTTATTTATCTATTTATATATGGATATATATTCTTAAAAGACACATATAAAAAGAAACAGGAAATGAGAAACTCGTTCCTTCTCAAAAACAAACAAACAAACAAACAGTAAACAGTATTTATTTTTTATAACACACGATTGAGTCAAAATGGAAAATAAATAGGTTAAAAATAGTGTTAGACTGTTAAACCTGCTGCAGACTGTTCATTTCATCCAAAAAGTATTTTTATTTATTATTATTATCATTATTATTATTGGTGATATATTCATGATGCCTTTAATTGATTTGTTCTTGGAATATTATATGTGGATTTAAGAGAGAGAGAGAGAGAGAGAGAGAGAGAGAGAGACAGACAGACAGACAGAGACACACACACAGAGAGAGAGAGAGAGAGAGAGACAGACAGACAGACAGAGACACACACAGAGAGAGAGAGAGAGAGAGAGAGAGAGAGAGAGAGAGAACGTGTCTGTTCCATAAAATCACAGTGAGATGATGATGATGATGAGCTTATAAACAGATAAACATAAACTGTGCACCGATAGCAAGAATAATAGGGATAGTGGGTTATAAATAAATAAATAAATAAATAAGAGAGTGGGAGTGTCAGTATGAAGAATAAAGGTGTAAAGAGTAAAGGAACAGTGTGATCTGAGGGGAGGGGGGTATCGGGTGGTATAGGGGGGGTGGTATTTTTAGAGGGGCACTAAACATTTTTTCTTTGTTACTCGAACTGTGAAATAAACACGTTAATAAAATATTGATGTGTATCAAGATCTAATTTGTATCAGATCCAGACTTTCACACACACACTCTCTGTACCTGTGCTGTGACAGGAGGAGGTACTCTTAGTACCCTTGTATTTCCTGATCAGTTTGTTGAAGAAGAGCAGATACGTCGCTTTAAATTTCTCTCGGTTTATTTCAAACCTTATCTGTTTGCTGTGTTTGTCCGCTAGAGGTCGCTGCGGGGGATCGTTTACTCCGATACAGTTTGCCTCACATCTGTATGTATGTTACAGTCACTTTCACTTTTTAGATTTTTCTATTGCACTAATTTTCATACAAGTCACTTTATACAGTGTTTATTTAAATTATTTACCTGTGGATATGTTCACACCTGACACCAAGACAAATTACTAGTACTGTAAAGTGCTCCTTGTGACTCTTTGCTGTAACTGGCAATAAAACTTATTCTGATTCTGAAATATATATATATATATATATATATATATATATATATATATATATATAATATATACATAAATAAACATAAATAAAGTAAGGCAGGGTATATATATATATATATATATATATATATATATATATATATATATATATATATATATATATATACCCTGCCTTACTTTATTTATGTTTATTATATTTTATTCTGTTTTTATTCTATTTTATTTTTACCTACTGTGAACTTGTTTTTATATTTCATATTTCGTATTTTTCGTATAATTCGTATTTTATATTTCATATTTTTATATTTTATCCTTGTCTTTTTTTCTGTCCTTATTCCTTTTCCTTTTTCAAGGGCCAAAACAGTCGTTTTTCTTGTAGTTGCTGAACATACCTGAAAAACAGGAACATTCCAACACGCACCTGCGGCTTCTGTCCACAAGAGGGCAGTGTTGTTCTACACGCAACACGGCTTTTCACACTGAATCGTATCAAAAACAGATTTTAACCCTTAAAGTCATTTGAATCGTTTCTTTCTTTGTATACTTCATGAATATAAATCATTCATCTTTCCTTTTAAATATAGACAGGATCGGTGTCCGGCGCTTTGCGTCTTTAACCAGTAGCACTTAGCATGATGTGTGCGTAAAGACTATGCTTCTCTCTCTTTCCTGTTAGCTACATTAGCTTTATAGCTGCAATACAAACACAGGAAGTGGATTGTGTATGACCGGAAGTGTGTTTTAATAGTACTTTAAGACATTAGAGAAGTACATCAGAGTTTATTCTGTGAGTAAAAAATGTCTAATAGAAAATGTAAATGAGAGAAAAGACAAACTTAAGTAGAAAAAAATACATGTAAAGCATTGTGTGCGCGCACGTGTATGTGTGTGTGTGTGTGTGTGTTGTGTGTGTGTTGTGTGTGTGTTGGGGGGGGGGGGTTAGGTTTAAGTGAGACAAACAATCGCATAATGAGCAGAAAGGAAAACAGCACAATGCTAGCTATGTTCCCTTCACAGAGTCATATTCCAGCCATGAGCAGGACTTTATCAGATATACTGTTAATGTTTAATGTTAGTCTGATGATGATACAGTACTGTTCGGTCCGGTTCGGTCCGGTCCGGCATACAAGAGAACTGGTGGAATGATGAATGTTATAAAGCTGTTCATAACCAGGCTGATTGTCTTCTGCATGAAAAATCAACAAAGTTCATTAAGTGAGGAATACATTCACTTTCAGAGAGAGAGAGAGAGAGAGAGAGAGAGAAAGTATATCAGGTGAGAGAGGAGTGACAGAGTGGACAGTAGCTGTAGCTGGTGATGTCCTGCTCGTGAGCACAGTGTTTACACACACCACACATCCAGAACTGATAGTCTGAGATACTGCGTCCAGTCACTATACACGTGGGCAGCTTTACCTCCACACTGAGAGACAGAGAGAGAAAGAGAGAGAGAGACAGAGAGAGAGAGAATATCACTGTCAGTGCTGCTGTCATATCAGAGACAGAATATTTGTGCACAGTGCTAGACAGAGAGGGAGAGAGAGACTGACCTGTCGTCTGTGCTGTCCACTTGGCTCTTGCGGTTGTCTTTAGGTGGATATTTGGTGAAGATCTGCAGCGCGAGCTCCTCGTACAGCTGCCTCTGCTCAGCGCTCAGACTCTCCAGAGACTCCAGCTTGATGAAGGCGCGAGAGCACGTGGCGAAGGCGCGGCGAGCCGAGGAGCAGACGGCCAGGAGAGAGTAGATCTCCACGGCGGGGATGATGTCCTCATAATCACGCAGGTGGAGGGCTGGAGCGTGGATGAGACAGAGAACAGAAAGAGAGAGAGGAAGACGCTGTCATGAAGCTGGCATGATCAGAAACCACATTAAAACCCGGAATTCGTTTTAGAGTATGACATACATACATACATACATACATACATACATACATACATACATACATACATACATACATACATACATACATACATACATACATACATAAATAAATAAAACAGAACTTTAAGTTTAAAACATCTTTCTTTTCTTTTTTAACAAACTTTCCATACAACCTTTTGCTTTTTCCCCTCGACCACACAGCGCTTTCTGCTCCATTAACAGCACCATTCCCTATACACTCATGTAGCAGGGAGGTACGTGTGTGTGTGTGTGTTATGTTAAATGTCCGTGGAACACAATGATGTGCTACATGCGCACCGTCTGGTGGAAAACTTACAGAAAAGATACCAGTCACTCTTATACACATGACACACTT
Organism: Hemibagrus wyckioides; assembly: GCF_019097595.1. Taxonomy (NCBI): domain Eukaryota; kingdom Metazoa; phylum Chordata; class Actinopteri; order Siluriformes; family Bagridae; genus Hemibagrus; species Hemibagrus wyckioides. Next base: position 33,487,817 of record NC_080712.1, on the reverse strand, counting down.
GACCTGTATCTCCCTCACACACACACACACACACACACACACACACACACACACACAGAGCAGTAGAAATGTGCAGTGTTGTGTGTACGGTGTGTTACCCGTGTTCATGGAGGCCTCCACGTTGCCATTGTAGAGCTGTCTCTGAGCCAGCAGGAAGTAGTGATAGGCCTCGGCTCCTCTCCACGCTTTATCCACGATGTGACTGTCTGCAGAGGCTGAGTCCTCTTCTAACAACCCGGCCAGAGCGGAGGTGGCCTGTGTAACACACACACACACACACACACACACACACACACTATGCTCATCTAGACTACAAATAACCCTCTTTATCTCTAATAACCACAGACATGAAGACGTCAGCGTTCAGTTTAATTACTGACTGTAAGACATGTGAGTGATGACCCAGTGTGTGTGGTACTGTTAAAGTCATACACCAACCAGGCATAACATTATGACCACCTACCTAATATTCTGTTGGTGCTGCTAAAACAGCCCTGACCCGTCCTGCACTGTGTATTCTGACCCCTTTCTATCAGAACCAGCATTAACTTCTTCAGCAGTTTGAGCAACAGTAGCTCGTCTGTTGGATCGGATCACACGGGCCCCGGTTCACCACTGTTCCTTCCTTGGACCACTTTTGATAGATACTGACCCCTGCAGACCGGGAACACCCCACAAGAGCTGCAGTTTTGGAGATGCTCTGATGCAGTGGTCTAGCCATCACAATTTGGCCCTTCATCAAACTCAAAGCTCAAATCCTTACGCTTGTCCATTTTTCCTGCTATTAACATCAACTTTGAGGACAAAATGTTGACTTGCTGCTTAATACACTATATTTCCAAAAGTACTGGGACATCCCTCCAAATGATTGAATTCAGGTGTTGTTTTTCAGGGGTTTGGCTTGACCCCTTAGTTCCAGTGAAAGGAACTCTTAATGCTTCAGCTTCATACCCAGACATTTTAGACAATTTCATGCTCTTTGTGGGAACAGTTTGGGGATGACCCCTTCCTGTTCCAACATGACTGTACACCAGTGACCAAAGCAAGGTCCATAAAGACATGGATGAGTGAGTTTGGTGTGGAGGAACTTGACTTGACAACCCCATAGAACACCTTTGGGATGAATTAGAGCGGAGACTGTGAGCCAGAGCTCCTCGTCCAACATCAGTGTCTGACCTCACAAATGTGTTTCTAGAGGAATGGTCAAAAATTCCCATAAACACACTCCTAAACCTTGTGGAAAGCCTTCCCAGAAGAGTTGAAGCTGTTATAACTGCAAAGGGCGGGACAACTCCATATTACATTCATGTGCATGGAAAGGTAGATGTCCCAAAACTTTTAGCAATATAGTATATATCCCACCCACTAACAGGTGCCATGATGAGGAGATAATCAGCATTATTCACTTCTCACATTATTCTGGCAGCGGTCATAATGTTATGGCTGAATGGTGTATGTTTATTTGTTTATAGTTCTCATATTACAGCGTCTCTTTAGTCTGTAAACAACATAAAACAGACCGTTACAAGGTGCTGTGACACTGGAGACTCCTTCCACAGATGTGAGTGAAAATGAATGAAGAGAGCTGAGAGGGTGGTGTTACCTCTGACTTCCTGCCCTTGGCTCTGCTTTGCTGAGAGTGTTTGACCTGAGTGTGGTAATTCTCCACCAGCAGGGCGGCGAGCACGTACAGCTTCTTCACCCTCAGCGGCCTCGTCCGCTTCTTGGCCTCGTCCTCCGCTATCTGAGACCAGAGACCGGAGGATCCTTTCACTTTTAATTCACTTTAATATTTAGGAACACGTCCTGAGCGGACCCGCCTTGATAGAAAGAACCGGAACCTTTTCTGTTCGCTCTTGTGAATAGTTTTTCTAATTAAATAATTACAGCCCACTGAATCTGAAGGCTGTGTTTTTCCAGATGAGAAGTGAGAAATGAGGTGAGGTTGTTGTTGTTGTCTGGTTCCTCGTGTTCCCACAACCTCGCTAATGAGGCGTGTGGTCATCTCTTTCAGATTTGTGCCGGAGAAAGCCCTGAGTGAGAACAGCAGGGGGGACAGAACAACTCCTCACACTTTCATTGCATTGTGTAGATGGGAGAGCAGCCCTTCTCTCTCTCTCTCAAACACACACACACACGCACACACACACACATGCACGCACACACACGCATATGCACACACACACGCACACACGCACACACGCACACACGCACACACACGCAATCACGCACATACACAAACGCACAAACAATCACACATGCACATACACACACACACACGCACACACACGCACACGCACACACACACACGCAATCACGCACATACACAAACGCACAAACAATCACACATGCACATACACGCACACACACACGCACACACACACACGCACACACACGCACACACACGCAATCACGCACATACACAAACGCACAAACAATCACACATGCACACACACACACACACACGCACACGCACACACGCAATCACGCACATACACAAACGCACAAACAATCACACATGCACATACACGCACACACACACGCGCACACACACGCACACGCACACACACGCAATCACGCACATACACAAACGCACAAACAATCACACATGCACACACACACACAAAAACACACATGCACGCACACACACACAAACGCACACACACACACGCACACACACACACAAATGCACGCACACAAATGCACGCACACAAACACAAACGCAAACAATTACACATGCACAAAAACACACACACACACACGCATGCACACACACACAATCACGCACGCATGCACACACACACAATCACGCACGCACACACACACAAACACACACGCAGGCACACAAACATGCACGCACATACACACACACACACAAACGCACACACATACACACACACACACACCTTGAACATGAGCGTGGCGGCGTCCAGGAAGTGGTGAGCCTTCCTGTAGAGCTCCACTGCCTCCAGAGTCTTTTTCTTCTCCAGCAGGTGAGAGGCGTACTTGGACAGCAGAGGACCGATCTCCTTCATGTTGTGGTCTTTAGCCAGTTCTACAGCTTTGTTCCACTGAAACACACACACACACGCACACACACACATGCACACACACACAGAAGCATATTTGGGTTATTTACTCTGTGTGTGTGTGTGTTGGTACATTTATGTGTGTGAGCATGTGTGTGTGTGTGTTTGTATGTGTGTTTGTGCATTTAAGTATGCCTGTGTGTGTGTGTGTTGGCATGTGTGTGTGTCTGTCTGTCTGTGTGTGTTTGTTTGTGTGTGTGTGTGTCTGTTTGTCTGTGTGTTTGTTTGTGTGTGTGTGTTTGTGTGTGTGTGTGACACTACAGACTCCTTCCACAAATAAACAGTAAATAAACCTTACAGAAAACTTCACATCATCAACACTTATTTTTTAATCTGTTTATGCTGAGTGTCCACCGCAAATGTGCCGTTACTATAGAAACGCTAACGTATTAGCCTGTGATTTGCAGCTGTGGAGTTAACACACCCTCACTGACCGCTCTGTAATCAGCCCTGTCTGAATAAATAAAGGAGTGTGTTATTAAGCTGCAGTGTCTGTCAGTGCCACAGCTGGGAGGAGCAGGAAGGAAGACACCACTGCGTCCGAATAAACGAGGGGGCGGAGCTTCACACAGCTCAGGAGATAACTGTACGCTGTTCTAGCTCTGTGGTCTGTGTGAGGCGGGGAACTAAAACTTTTACACTGTACCTTCATGCATATAGAGTAGTACATACCTGTTGATCAGCTGTGTGTGTGTGTGTGTGTGTGTGTGTTACCTGGTTCAGGTGTACGCAGGCATCCACTGCAGCTTTAGGCCTGTTGCACCTGAGGTATGCACTTACTGCCTGCTCACACATTCCAACAGTGACAAACATCTGCCCAATATCCTGCAACACACACACACACACACACACACACACACATACAGAAATACTAGTTAAAATATATACATCTAGTTGAAATCCTTTAAAACAACAGAAGCTATGGAGGAAAAGTTTACGCCCTAGGTAACAGTGTAGGGATCAGAGCACAGATGCAAAAGTTTTAGTCCCCTATATATATTTTTTTTATAATACACTCTATCTGGGAACTGAAATCTGCAATCCTTATAACACACTTAACTTCAGAGTGCAAGAACTCCTTATACTGTGTCTTTATTATTTATATACACTATATTGCTAAAAGCTTTGGGACGTCTGCCTTTCCATGCACATGAATGTAATATGGAGTTGTCCCGCCCTTTACAGTTATAACAGCTTCAACTCTTCTGGGAAGGCTTTCCACAAGGGTTAGGAGTGTGTTTATTGGATTTTTTTGACCATTCCTCTAGAAACACATTTGTGAGGTCAGACACTGATGTTGGATGAGAAGGTCTGGCTCACAGTCTCCACTCTAATTCATCCCAAAGGTGTTCTATGGGGTTGAGGTCAGGACTCTGTGCAGGTCAGTCAAGTTCCTCCACACCAAACTCACTCATCCATGTCTTTATGGACCTTGCTTTGGTCACTGGTGTGCAGTCATGTTGGAACAGGAAGGGGTCATCCCCAAACTGTTCCTACAAAGAGCATGAAATTGTCCAAAATGTCTTGGTATGAAGCTGAAGCATTAAGAGTGCCTTTCACTGGAACTAACCCAACCCCTGAATTCAATGATTTGGAGGGGTGTCCCAATACTTTTGCCAATATAGTGTATATATCAGTATCACACACAAGTTAAATGAAAATTTCACAAGTTTGACAGAAGTGTATATTTTTTTCTATACAATTTCCATTTTGTTCAATTCAACAGTCACATAACGAGTGTCCAAAAAATTTCTCTTTTAATTTATGTCGCTCTTTTAAGGTGATTGTTTGACCCCCCCTCCCCCCACATGTTGCTTCATTGTGTCACATCACCACTAGGGGGCGACTGAAAGTGTTCTACAGTCTTAAATCTACAGTTTAAGTTCATTCCTAGAGACAGGTAGAGCTGAAGAACGGCACCGGCAGCAGCTTGTGGTTCTCCGGTAGAGCGTTAGCGAGCCGCTCCAAGCCGTCGTAATCCTCCAGCATGTAGTAACACTCAGCCAGTCTCTCCTGATTTCGGCCCTGGAGGTAGTACTGCACAGCATTCAGCCTGAACACACACACACACACACACACAAAATCAAATTCCTGACTCCTAAACATTCCTAAATAAAGTACTGACTAAATTCAGGAATCTTTTGCTCCAAGCTTAAACTAATGCTCTATAATCGTTTCTATGGTAACACCTCCTTCTCAGGGGCTAGTACAGCGAATACACCACATACATTGTGGTTTTCTGTAAGGAGTCTCCAGTCTCAGAGCTCTGTAACAGTCAAAGCTGTAAATGAAAGATTTTTTAGGAGTCTCTGTCACATGACAAGCTGTTGTGGGTTTTTTTTGTCTTGTTAACTTCAGGAAAGAGGAATAAAACAGAGAAGCTGTCTCTCAGTACCATTTCTGTCTGTCTGCGAAATAATCCCCGATGGCGTTGTAAGCCTGTTCCTGCAGAGCGTCGTCGCTGTCCCCTGACCCACTCCGTAACAGCTGCAGAACCCGGAACCAGTCACCCAGCTTTATCCTCAGACTGATGGCCAGATCCCTGAGTGAGAGAGACAGAGTCGAGAGATCTCAAAAACCCAGGCTCAGACTGTGTGTGTCTGTGTGTGTCTGTGTGTGTGTGTGTGTATGTGTGTACCTGCGGTCCATGTCCAGGTACATCTTCTCAGCCTCCTCGAAGCGCCCAAAGTACGCGGCCACTTCGGCCTGTTTCATGTCCTCGCTCTGCAGCTTATCCACTCTCTTGACCAGCTCGATGCCCTGATAGTCCTTACAGCGCACGAACGCCTGTTCCGCCATCTTCAGCTCCAGCTTCTGCAGCGCTGCCTCGGCTAGAAGACGCCTGTGTGTGTGTGTGTGTGTGTGTGTGTGTGTGAGAGAGAGGAAGAAGAAGAAACATTAAAAGCAGTTGCATTGTTGATGGTATGCCAGGGAGTTCCGTTTTTACCAGAGCAGTCTGACAATAATGACCATTAAAGCTGTGGTACTTCGGTCAGTTATGTTACAGCAGCTATAAACAAAAAAAGGGTCAGTCCTACCAGCACCTATGAATGCGTTGTTGCCATAGAAACAATAACACATCCGAACAAACACATTAATATAAACCTGGGTGGGAATTTCAGACAGAAATGATTGTGCATCTTCTGAGTGGTCAGAACTCCATAGCACTGTGGTGCTAGTAAAGCATACATAACTCTCAAGGTTGACCTCTGACCTCAGGGTATCAACCTCACTCCGTCATCTTTTGTGTGCACCTGAAAAACAACGGTTCAGAAGCCACACACACACACACACACACAAACTATTTTATACATTCCTGGGCACCTCAGTTCTGACCTCTGACCTCACGGGAACCTGGACCCAAATACAGAGGAGAATGTGGACACTCACACATTCTTAAAAAAGATCTTTTCCTTTCATACAGATATGAGATCTTTTCCATCACATACACACACACACACACACACACACACACTTCATTAGGAGATAGGAGCTGTTACAGTTACACAACTGTCTGATGTGTTTCCTGGACCTGAGTGGATGGAGTGTATTCGCTGAGGCGCTCCGTTTTTTTCCCAGAATGCTCCGAAATTCCTCTGTGTGCTGTGAGAAGTGTCGGGAGTACCACAGCTTCAGAGCACAGGGGATTCTCAAGCTTCGCCCACACACACACATACACGCTGCTGACACTGCACATAAATCATCTCTCCTCATCAGGCGCCACACAATTTCACACAATTTCATTATTAAGCTTTATAAAACACACACACACACACACACAGGATGATGAAGATCGCTCACACACTGAATGATCTACCTCATCCTCAGCCCCAGTTTTCAGGAACTTCACTGATGGAGTGCAGTGAAAATAAATCACACGCACGTCAGGACACAGGTTCTTCCTGCCCGCTTCAGTTCCGTCACATTAATCTTTCACTTGAGAACGTGTGTGTGTGTGTGTGTGTGTGAGACGGTTTTCATCCAGATGGAGCGTGCCACGTTCTCTTTCAGAGACCACAGGGTAAACTCAGCTCACTTTCTCTACAAGCTTTGCGTCATAGCGGCGAGATTCACGTCACTGAGGGAGGAGGAAACACAGTGCTCATACACACACACACAAACACCTGTGAACACACATACAGACACACACATACAGACACACACACACACACCTGTGAACACACACATACAGACACACACACACACACACCTGTGAACACACATATACAGACACACACACAAACACCTGTGAACACACACACACAGACACACACAGACAGACACACACACACCTGTGAACACACACATACAGACACACACAAACACCTGTGAACACACACATACAGACACACACACAAACACCTGTGAACACACACACACAGACACACACAGACAGACACACACACACCTGTGAACACACACATACAGACACACACACAAACACCTGTGAACACACACATACAGACACACACACAAACACCTGTGAACACACACACACAGACACACACAGACAGACACACACACACCTGTGAACACACACATACAGACACACACACAAACACCTGTGAACACACACATACAGACACATACATACAGACACACACACACACACACCTGTGAACACACACATATAGACACACACACACACACCTGTGAACACACACATATAGACACACACATACAGACACACACATACAGACACACACATACAGACACACACACACACCTGTGAACACACACATACAGACACACACACAAACACCTGTGAACACACACATACAGACACACACACCTGTGAACACACACATATAGACACACACATATAGACACACATACAGACACCTGTGAACACACACATATAGACACACACATACAAACACACACACACACACCTGTGAACACACACATATAGACACACACATACAGACACACACACACCTGTGAACACACACATATAGACACACACATACAGACACACACACACACACCTGTGAACACACACATATAGACACACACATACAGACACACACACACACCTGTGAACACACACATATAGACACACACATACAGACACACACACACACACCTGTGAACACACACATATAGACACACACATACAGACACACACACACACCTGTGAACACACACATATAGACACACACATACAGACACACACAAACACCTGTGAACACACACATACAGACACACACACCTGTGAACACACACATATAGACACACACATACAAACACACACACACACACCTGTGAACACACACATATAGACACACACATACAGACACACACACACCTGTGAACACACACATATAGACACACACATACAGACACACACACACACACCTGTGAACACACACATATAGACACACACATACAGACACACACACACCTGTGAACACACACATATAGACACACACATACAGACACACACACACACACACCTGTGAACACACACATATAGACACACACATACAGACACACACACACCTGTGAACACACACATATAGACACACACATACAGACACACACACACCTGTGAACACACACATATAGACACACACATACAGACACACACACACCTGTGAACACACACATATAGACACACACATACAGACACACACACACACACCTGTGAACACACACATATAGACACACACATACAGACACACACACACCTGTGAACACACACATATAGACACACACATACAGACACACACACACCTGTGAACACACACATATAGACACACACACCTGTGAACACACACATATAGACATGTGTGTGTTCACACACACCTGTGAACACACACATATAGACACACACATACAGACACACACACACCTGTGAACACACACATACAGACACACACACACCTGTGAACACACACATATAGACACACACATACAGACACACACACACACCTGTGAACACACACATACAGACACACACACACCTGTGAACACACACATATAGACACACACATACAGACACACACACACACACCTGTGAACACACACATATAGACATGTGTGTGTTCACACACACCTGTGAACACACACATATAGACACACACATACAGACACACACACACCTGTGAACACACACATACAGACACACACACACCTGTGAACACACACATATAGACACACACATACAGACACACACACACACCTGTGAACACACACATACAGACACGAACACACACATAGACACACACACCTGTGAACACACACATATAGACACACACATACAGACACACACACACACACCTGTGAACACACACATATAGACACACACACACCTGTGAACACACACATATAGACACACACATACAGACACGAACACACACATAGACACACACACCTGTGAACACACACATATAGACACACACATACAGACACACACACACACACCTGTGAACACACACATATAGACACACACACACCTGTGAACACACACATATAGACACACACACCTGTGAACACACACATATAGACACACACATACAGACACGAACACACACCTGTGAACACACACATATAGACACACACACCTGTGAACACACACATATAGACACACACATACAGACACACACACACCTGTGAACACACACATATAGACACACACACCTGTGAACACACACATATAGACACACACATACAGACACACACACACCTGTGAACACACACATATAGACACACACACCTGTGAACACACACATATAGACACACACATACAGACACACACACACACACCTGTGAACACACACATATAGACACACACACACCTGTGAACACACACATATAGACACACACACCTGTGAACACACACATATAGACACACACATACAGACACACACACACACCTGTGAACACACACATATAGACACACACACACACACACACACACCTGTGAACACACACATATAGACACACACATACAGACACACCTGTGAACACACATATAGACACACACATACAGACACACACACACACCTGTGAACACACACATACAGACACACACATACAGACACACACACCTGTGAACACACACATATAGACACACACACACACACACCTGTGAACACACACATATAGACACACACACACAGACATATAGACACACACATACAGACACACACACCTGTGAACACACACATATAGACACACACATACAGACACACACACCTGTGAACACACACATACAGACACACACACCTGTGAACACACACATATAGACACACACATACAGACACACACACACACCTGTGAACACACACATATAGACACACACACACATATATAGACACACACATACAGACACACACACCTGTGAACACACACATATAGACACACACATACAGACACACACACCTGTGAACACACACATATAGACACACACATACAGACACACACACCTGTGAACACACACATATAGACACACACATACAGACACACACACACACCTGTGAACACACACATACAGACACACACACACCTGCAAACACACACACATACAGACACATACACACACAAACACACCCACAGACACACACATACAGACACATATACACACACACACACACACACATACATACCTGTGAACACACATACAGACACACACACACCTTTTACTGAGATTAATGTACAGAGGCCACGCCTCTTTTACTGAGATTAATGTACAGAGGCCACACCTCTGTTCACCTTTTACTGAGATGAACAGGTGCAGATGTTATACCTCCTTTAATTCCAGCACCCCTTCATTCAGAGCGACAGGTAGAGATGCCACACCTCCTCTTATATGACTGACAGCCACAGAAGCCACAGCTCTTTTACTGAGATTAATGTACAGATGCCACACCTCCTTTAATTCGACTTACAGGTAAACCAGCCACATCCCCTTTATTTAGAATGACAGGTAGAGAGGCCACACCTCCTTTACTGCGACTGACATTTAAAGAAGGCACACCTCCTTTAATCAGTGTGTGTCTGTTAATGTGTGTGTCAGAGCCACCCTACCAGAGTCGAGGGTGAGGATTGTCCTCTATAAACTGGGAAGCGTCCTCAATCCCCACTTTCTCAATCAGCGCTCTGCTGTCTCTCAGAGAACGGATCTCGAAGTTGATCAGGTAGTCCTTGTTCGGCCGCTCGGGATTCTGGGAGTCACACACACACACACACACAGACACAGAGTATTAGGTAAAACTCTTCCCTGAACAACTTGAACATAAATAATCATATGATGAACATGTGATCATCCACAGCCCCTGAAAAGCTGGTCTGCTTTCACTTTTCACACAAAAAGAGTGATGCAGCGGCGCTTTAGTCTGTCCAGCTCTCGTTGATCACACGTGTGATAATCTAAATCACTCCTCAGATCACTATCTATCAGCTCACTATGGGTATTTAACTCTTTCTGACTCTGTATCACTGTACACTCGTCCAGTGAGATCTGGACACACCCCTAATCTCTCATACCTTCATGATTTCATCCAGCAGAACAGACTTGATTTCCAGATCTTCAAAGTTACAGATGAATCCTGATGTTTGAATCGGCTCCTGGTTTAGAAGGAGAAGAATTGTGAAAAGAAAGGCTCACGTGTGTGTGTGTGTGTGTGTGTGTGTGTCAAACAAACACTGCCTTCACAGACGACTAAATAAATCAGCAGGTGACCCAGAGGAGGGATCACCTGGACCCTAATAAACTCAAAGACACACACACATACAGACACATACACACACATACACACACACACTTGTGAACTCACACATACAGACACACACACCTGAACACACACACCTGTGAACACACACATACAAACACATACACACACATATACACACATATACACACACACACTTGTAAACACACACACATACGGACACACACAGACACACACACCTGTGAACACACACACAGATGCCACACCTCTTTAACTGAGATTAATGTACAGAGGCTACACCTCTTTTACTGAGATTAATGTACAGAGGCCACACCTCTTTTACTGAGATTAATGTACAGAGGCCACACCTCTTTTACTGAGATTAATGTACAGAGGCCACACCTCTTTTACTGAGATTAATGTACAGATGCCACACCTCTTTAACTGAGATTAATGTACAGAGGCCACACCTCTTTTACTGAGATTAATGTACAGAGGCCACACCTCTTTTACTGAGATTAATGTACAGAGGACACACCTCTTTAACTGAGATTAATGTACAGAGGCCACACCTCTTTTACTGAGATTAATGTACAGAGGACACACCTCTTTAACTGAGATTAATGTACAGAGGCCACACCTCTTTAACTGAGATTAATGTACAGAGGTCACACCTCTTTTACTGAGATTACTGTACAGAGGCCACACCTCTTTTACTGAGATTAATGTACAGAGGCCACACCTCTTTAACTGAGATTAATGTACAGAGGTCACACCTCTTTTACTGAGATTACTGTACAGAGGCCACACCTCTTTTACTGAGATTAATGTACAGAGGCCACACCTCTTTTACTGAGATTACTGTACAGAGGACACACCTCTTTTACTGAGATTACTGTACAGAGGACACACCTCTTTTACTGAGATTAATGTACAGAGGTCACACCTCTTTTACTGAGATTAATGTACAGAGGCCACACCTCTTTTACTGAGATTAATGTACAGAGGCCACACCTCTTTTACTGAGATTACTGTACAGAGGAGGGATCACCTGGACCCTAATAAACTCAAAGAAGAAATATATAAAATAATATTAATATTTCTGCTACTTTCCTATCTGATTCGCTTGACCTCTGTTTACTCCTGACCCTGTGCTAGGAATGGCTAGTTCTTACTCCAAAGCAGTCCACTGATTGGATAAGGATTAAAGGTCTTCATTATTGCTTATGCATATGTTGGTATCATTATGTAGCAAGAAATCTGTATCAGTCTCTGTCCTGACCTCTGGGTCCAGATTTCTGAAGACGTACATCCTGGTCTTTTCCATCATGGCGAACAGGTCAGGGTTGTCGTTGGCCCACTTCATGTCCCACACGTCTTTGCGCTCAAATTTGGATGGGTCTCCGGCCGAGGCGCCTTCCTCAGTCTCACCAGACGAGCCACGTGGATCGATGTCCAAGAACGTCAACACTCCGGTCATGTCGATGATGGCCAAGCGACTGGCGAGACATACACACGGAACAGAAGTCTTAAACGTTTGGAAATATTCTTTGCCATTTAGTTTTTGTCCTGTTAGTGATACACTGTGGTCTACCCTGATGTCATACACCCACATAAACCTGACTTCCTAGAGCTGTGAGGTGAGAGCGCTACCTGCAGCTAATGTCACACACCTGGAGTTGCAGTTCAGAGAGAGCTGATAGGCTCGGCAGCTCAGAGAGAACTTCTGTACCAGGCTGATGTTGGGCAAGATGTACTTCTGCAAGATCCCTGATTCACGACCCTGTACACACACACACACACACACACAGACACTGACTTTAATATCAGCACCACAGCTTCGCTTGAAAGTAAATCTGTAAAACCGTACATACCACTATAAGAGTTCTGTCCGACGCTGCGATGCAACAGATTGGATCTCTGGTGGCCTGGAAAAATATAAACATGCTCATAAATATCTATATATCTACAAATATGTATATACACACAACACACACTCTGAACTGCACTGAGTCATATACATAAGATTTCCACTGGCCAATGACCATGTCTGAGGTCACTGATAACTTTCATGCAAATGATCTGTTTATACTGGACGGTCTAGCAGCTGAGAGCACAGAGTACTGAGTGTTTGATGGGATTTTTACGCTAATCCTTTGACGAGCAGATGAAAGTGCACAGGAGATTATGTGAGTGTGTGTCCCTTTCAGTAGCACATTAGTGATTCTGGCAGTGTGTGTGTGTGTGTGTGTGTGTGTGTAATGGGCACTTGCACACCGTGAAAGCTTTGGTGAAGTCCAGCACCCCGTCAGCTGTGCCACTCGGATTGTCATCGATGTGGTAAACCCTGCAGGAGTGTGTGAGTGAGTGAGTGAGTGAGTGAGAGAGAGAATTGAGGGAAAGTGGATTGGACACAGATATTATAATATTACACTATTACATCAGCGCAGTCTTCTGAAATGTGTGTGAAATGAAACCGCAAAACACTGCTGACTAGTTCAAAGAGAGAGAGGGAGACACACACACAGGCCAGATTAATAACTGTATTATGTTTGTTAACTAACGCCACTAAGGAATGCGATGATCCAAGCTGTCTGAGATTCCCACTGTCATAATGTTACACATCAGCAGTTTAATGCAGGAGCTTCAGACAGCAAACATGTCCTGGATGAAAGTCGTGTAACTTTCCTACTGCTGAGTAAGACTGAGAGAGCAACCACACACACACACACACACACACACACACACATACACACACACACACACACACACACACACACACACACACACACACACACACATACACACACACATACACACACACACACAGAGCTGGTGAATCCTTGCACAGCACTATGAACTGAATCTGTGGTGAGTGAACATACAGTGTCAGTGTGCTGACAGACAGACAGGCAGGCAGACAGACAGGCAGGCAGGCAGGCAGACAGACCAACAAGCTGACAGACAGAAAGGCAGACAGACAGATATTCAGACAGACAGGCAGACAGGAAAACAGACAGAGAGACAGACAGACAGACAGGCAGGCAAACAGACAGACAGACAGGCAGACTGACAGACTAACAAGCAGACAGACAGGCAGGCAAACAGACCGACAGACAGGCAGGCAAACAGACCGACAGACAGGCAGACAGACACAAAGGACAGACGTTCAACTTTATGGCCAACTCTCATCTAGCCATATCCTCCCTGACCAAAGCGTGGAGCTCCTCACATTCCTTCACACTCCTCAGCTAGACTAAACACAACACACAGCAGATTCTCAGAACACAGCTATTCTTCAGAAAAAACACACACACATCCTGCCTGACCTTTCACGGCCCTCTTTCCTAGTCTTGGCCACCTGGTTGATCTCCAGAGCTGTGAGCTTCTTGGCCACACGGTACTGCCAGACGTAGAACGCCTCCTTGGATGCGGCGATGACGTGAGTCTTCGTCATGGTTACGAACAGCGGGTCTGCAAACAGAGCGTATATGTTCTAAATACCAGACACGTGAAGAGCACCTGGTTTTGGAGGACACTCACAAATCAAACACATCTGATAGCAAAGACAAGACGTATAGAGACGTGGCTATAGACGTGAAAACGTATTAGAATGAGATTATAAAATTGTAAAAATGTCAGAGAGTTCTTCTTAAAGCTCCAGAATGATTTTACCTGATAACCTCATCCCACAGACAGTTTTACTCACCAATGTCAATGTATTTGGAGTCCAGTGGAGTCCCGATGGAGTTACACAACACCAGCACATACTGCAGAAACACAGACAGGAAGAACAACAGCAGCTGAAACTCAAAAACCAAACTTTCTCTTGTTAGCTTAACAAGTATCAGAGCTCCAGTTCATGTGTTGGAGTAAAATTAGCTTGTTACCGTTGCTGTTGCTGTGTCCGGTTCTACATCTTCCTGTGAGAAAGTGGACAATAGTGAGACAACCGTTACTAAAACCATGTATTACATGGCTGGTTCACTATGAGACAAAATACTGTGTGTGTGTGTGTGTGTGCGTGCCTGTGGATGGGAATCGTCTGCTTTAGTGGCCAGAATACAGAAATCTCCACAGGTGGTGACCGACATCAGACTCTTCACATATTTCACAAACTTCTCGTTGTTCTTCGTGTCCCAGAACACCACACTGTACTCCATCCTGTCTGGACGAGTGTACGCATACACCACTGTGTTCAAGCAGTAACCCCACTAAACACAGATCAGACAGAGAGAGAGACAGTGAGAGAGAGAGAGAGAGAGAGAGAGAGAGTGTGTGTATATATGCACCACGTAACAGAGGAGAATTTACTGGTCTGATTGTTTTACCTTGTAATCAGGTCTGATGTTGGCGAAGTAGATGTAGGAATCCACAGCCAGGCCGATCCTCAGTCCTCCTCCTTCCCATGACACCGCTGTCACCTGTTTACCCGGAACCTTCAGAGTGCGGAGGTGCTGCATGAGGAACCAGAACAACAGTCACATGAGAGGAGAGCAGAGTAACAACCTGAACATCAGCTTTAACTGCGTTAACATCCAAAGTGCGAGAGCTATGACAATGGCTTCCATAATTGGCAACGGTTCCCGTAATTATTTATTTATTATCTTCACCTCTCCAAACGGTGTGTAGAAATTCAAGACGTTGACGTCTTTATCTCCTCCGGGGTTTCTGAACGATCCAGCTATGGCAAGAACATTGCCGCTGTGGTTCCACTGGATACTGGCGACGTTCATAAGAGTGTCAATGATCACTGGATCTACACACACACACACACACTATGAATGAAGAGACAGCATTCTGTGTGCTTCATCCCATGAGTGAAGCATGGTGGTGGGAGCATCATATACTTAAAGCAGTATCACAGGAATCAGGAGCACGAGGAGGAACTCACGGTCATCATTCTCGTAGCGCATGATCTGACAGCGTCCGTTCTCGTAGCAGATGGCGAGGCAAGGACAGTCAGGCTCGATGTAGCCCTCGGTTCCTGCGTACCAGTGGATCCCTGAGATGCTGAAGGCGCCGGACATGTTTATCAGACAATGCAGGGTCATCTTCATCTAAACACAACAGAGAGTAGCCAGACGAATGTTGTATAAAAGTAATAAAGCAATAAGAGTGGAAAGAGTAACTCTGCGCCATCACACCACCGTGTCACCGATTATTTTTATTAGCATAACATTGGAAATATTTCGCTTGTGATTAGCGTGGTGTGTACTGACGATGAAGTTGCCCTGGTTGTCATAGATATGGATCTCTCCATTGGCCATCCCGAACAGCAGGATCTTGCTATCAGGAGACCAGGCCACATGGGCCAGCTGGATCCCCTTCAGCTCCTTCCCCCAGATCCTGTTTCCTGTAGAACATCCACAGAACACTTACAGAACAATGCCGTGGCTGGAGAAGCGCGATCCTGGCTAAGAGTCATCCAATGTTAGTGCTTTCTCAAACTTTTCTCCTCCTCACCGTCCACCGATCCCACAATAACGGCGCCATCTTCATACACGATGCAGATCTTCTCCCCGTCAGCGTTCCAGCTCATGCTCCTCACCACTGACTTATTCCTGTTGTTAATCATCTCCTCGTACCAGGAACCTGCACAGCACACGGCACACCATGATCACTAACCAGTGATTATTTTCCTAGACAGCAATTTACCAAATAAAGTTGTCATGGTTAAAGGTCACAGACATGGACTGTGCTGTTGCTATAGAGACAATAATATATTACAACTGGTGCATTAATCTAAACCTGTGACTGTATAAATTGATAGCCATGTCCCACCCTTATAGAGCATCCAGACTATGATGAGGCCATTCTGGTCACTGGTGGTCAGTTTCTGGTACTGCTCGTTCCAGGTTACTACCTGCACTGCACCTGTACACAACACAACACATTAAATAAACAGGTTTGACAGAAATGCATCACACAAACAAAAGCGTAATGTTACACAGTGGCTTCAGGTGACACTGTTTATCTACACAACCTTATATTTAAAGGAATTGTTTTGTCGAGCAGCCAGAGTGACCTGTCTTTACAAAGAGACGTTAGTAAGTTATCCCAAACCTTGGTGGGCGTGGCTTAATATCAAGGAAGTGATTAATAAGCAAAGCTAAACTTTCAGACTGTTTATGTACTAATCTGTAAGTAGATTGCTAATGATGGCTGGTTACTTACAATAAACAAAGCCAGGACCATCAGTGGATTAGCCGGATCAGCCAATCAGCTTACAGCAAGCATTTGATTCGTTCAGCTAATGTCACAAAATTTGAACAGTTCTATTCTAAAGTGCTATTTTCAGTGGGTACTTGGACCCTGAACATTGCTACTTGCAGCTATAGAATGTTAAAAAATTGCACTGAAAATATAATTTAAAAAATTTAAATGAGGTTAGACAACAACAACAACAACAACAGATTACTTTTCTGCATTTGTTTTTTTATTTAATTTCTGAAGGCTTGTGTAACGTTGTGGCATACCGGTGTGTCCTTCTAGTGTCTGGTTCATGGACAGGTTACTTGGAGCTGCAAGACCTTTCAGCTTGGCATCATCTGGTGCAAAATAACAGCACAGATCAGGTTACATCAGTACGGTACGTGTGGTTCCTGAACCTTCTACATTGTACCTGGTGCTGTGTAACAAGTAATTTGAAGTAAACATAGATTTTACACAAATTCAACTCACGACCTTCATCACTATGGCTTTATAAATGATATAATATTACTCAGTGCAAAAGTTTGCACCCCCCATAAAATGTAGGTCTCTACAACCTAAAGCATTGTGCCCAGACCCCGGTCAGTCCAGACATTACAGCTGAGATGATCCAAAAACAGCTCAGAAGAACCTTATTAAAATGACACAAGTAAGGAAGTGAGGAGATACAAACTTTTGATCTGGTGTTTGGTTTTCGTTTTTTCTTTTTTGCTGTGTACATCCTAACACACATGGTTCATTTACACTCACTGAAAGGAACACTTTTGATACTCCTGAAACCTTGCATTATATTATGTTTCTCTGCTCTTATTTTGTGCTTAGGGGTGTGTAAAGTTTTGCACTCGATTGTACCTGGATTAGTAATGACACACGACTGAGTCTCTCAAGCACACATGCGCGCACACACACACACACACACACACACGACATGGTGCAACATTCCAAACCAAGTGTCTGAGAGAAAGAAGTGTGTGTGTGTGTGTGTGTGTGTACTCCAACAACAAAAGTATGTTAAATGCATAAAATGTTTAATAACGAGAGAGAGAGAGAGAGAGAGAGAGAGAGAGAGAGAGAGAGAGAGAGAAAGGGAGAGAAAGAGACAGAGAGAGGGAGAGGGAGAATGAGAGAGAGACAGGGAGAGAGAGAAAGAGAGAGAGTGGGAGATGAAAAATATCAAGAAGAAAGAAAGAAAGAAAGAAAGAAAGAAAGAAAGAAAGAAAGAAAGAAAGAGAGACACAGAGAGGGAGGGGGGTTTGTGTGTGTACCTGTTTGAGTTTCCAGCTTGAGGACCTTCAGCAGCCCCTCGTCTCCTCCACACGCTATAAAGCCCTGGTTTCTGTTCCAAGACACACACTTCAGTTTAATGTTGTTGGGAATGGCGATCTGAGGGAGAAACACAGCGCCTCATCAGCTCTCATTCTGTCCTGTTCCTTTACTTACAGACTGCTGGGATTTATCTCTCTGCTCATTTTATCATACAATACAACGTTTATTCCACAAACTGACAACAATATTAAAAAAACACACACAACATACATAAATACACCATTTCAACAGATAATAACATTACTCCATGAACTCGCTGTTACCTTCTTACTCAGGTAAATAAACATCCTTGCTAACTGTTAGCTTAGCCTAAAAATCGCCTTTAAACTGTTACTTTTTTAATAAATAGATTTCCGTTGCGACGTTAAAGCAAGACAAACTATCCGTTTGTGATAAAAACAAAAAACAAAAACCCAAGCTCAAAGCATTTAACACACAAATATAAGCAGTTTTCAACACATTTCGGTATAACGGGTCCAAGCGGCTTTCTTGGTTTCTAGGTAACCAGGCACAGGAACTGACGTCACTCAGAAGCGCCGCCGAAAGCTGGATAAACGCGTATAAAAATTATAAACTTGTGCTTTTCTATTCTCCGTGCTATTTAAGAATTAAATCGCATATTAGTTGTATTAGTTTAAAATCGAGCGATATTCGTGATTTGATCATTATTGAAGATGTAAATCATTAAACCAGCGTGTTACTATGGTGCTGGTGGTGTGTAGTGTGTTGCTAGGTGGTTGTTAAGGTATTCCAGGTTGCTATGCTGCTGATGGTGTGTAGTGTGATGTTAGGTGGTTGTTAAGGTATTCCAGGTTGCTATGCTGCTGATGGTGTGTAGTGTGATGTTAGGTGGTTGTTAAGGTATTCCAGGTTGCTATGCTGCTGATGGTGTGTAGTGTGATGTTAGGTGGTTGTTAAGGTATTCCAGGTTGCTATGCTGCTGATGGTGTGTAGTGTGATGTTAGGTGGTTGTTAAGGTATTCCTGGTTGCTATGCTATGGGTGGTGTGTAGTGTGTTGCTAGGTGGTTTGTAATGTATCCCATGTGGTTGGATACGCTTCTTATATAAACCAATCTATGGTTTGTAAAGCCCAAGCTTGTATTCATCAGCTGTAGCTTCAGATCTCTTCATGATCATGTCATCATGCTTACCTTAATTCTCCCCCCACCCCCCACACAGGGTAATGAAGCAGTAATAAAGATAAACATGTTTACAAGCCATTTTTATTAGCTATTTAAAATCTGCACAAAGAGCAGAAAACAGAGTAAACAATATACATTAGATTTACAAAATAAAAACCAAACCTTCACAAGGTTCTCTAAATCTTTTATTTTTATAAAATAAAAGAAGTCTGAACAAGCAACGAGTCCTTAAAGAGCAGGACGCAGTTTTTTCTACGACGGATTTCAGGTTAGTTTAAGTGAACAGTAATCTTACTGAGTTACTTCAGTTTAGATAAACACACGTTTTTAAAGATAAATGCAGCAAAGCAGCAGAGGAAAGAGGAACGTCCAGGAGGCTCGGCAACTTGCCGTGTGTTAGCGATGTGATGTGTGTGTGAGTGGATTCAGCGCAGCTGGAACTGATCCACTCGTCTCGAGAGATCATCCAGTGTGAAGAGTCAAGGAGCACACACACAAGAACTCTGAACACAAAGACACACAGTATATGATGCTCAATCTGACCTTAATGTTTTATGCTTTATGGGCTTGAATGTGGAAACAGATTTGTGAATAAACACACTCGAGGCTGTGATGCGAAAGGATATGTTGGTTGTTTATCTCTTTAATACTGTGATGGACTTTCTTCTGGAACGCGATCTGTGCTTCACACATGCAGGCGTCCTCCACCAAGTCACTGCGAGCCTCTGCCAGAGAACCCAGAGACACACAGGAGAACTTTTTTCCACAAATAAAAGTTATCAAAGTTTTTTTTCATTTCATCATTTATATAGCATTAAATAACTAACAGTTCAGTCAACTACCTAACATTAGCTAATAAGCTAGCCAATGGTTGATAACGGTTTAGCTAATTTGCCCAGAAATGATTCAGAAGAATTTCCTCAAAAAAAGGGGAAAAAATGGTTTATAAAATTAACAAAACAAGTGGTGTTCAATGTATTACTAGCAAGATGGAAAGCTAGCCAGCAGTTTGCTGCTTATAGCACCTACTAGCAGGTAAAGTGAGCTACATTATTAGGTACTGTATCATTTAAATGGTGTTTTACATAGCTAGTCAATTAGCTAGCCAAGTGTTGATGAGGTTTAACTAATTTACCCAGAAATGATTCAGAAGACACAAAAATCTGAGGTAATTGCCTCAAAAAAAAAGGAAAAAAAAAAAGGTTCATAAAGTTAACAAGAATGTGGTATTCAGTGTATTACTAGCAACTTGGAAAGCTAGCCAGCGGTATGCTGCTTCAACAGTAGTTGAAGTGAACCACAACATTAGGTACAGTATCATTTAAATTGTGTTTTATGTAGCTAGTCATTGTATTAGTGGCATAAAACATTGCTAGTATGCAAGCTAGCTAGTTTAAAACAACACAGTTGATACACTGCATTCAAATTTAGCTCAATAGCTTAGCTGATATATTGCTAGTAAGTAGTTAAGTTAGCATTCTATTAAGTCTTCTGCAATATCAGCTATATTCAATGAAGTGCTAACTGCTTGTAAGTAAGCTAGTTAGTTAGCTAGCATGCTGTCACATCAGTTAGGTGGTTAGCCAAGCCTTTTTTTTTCAGAACACAGATGAGTTTGTGTGTAGATTAATACTAGTACAGCGACAAGGTGTTAGGACCGTGTTAAATAACCAGCATGAACAGGACGCAGAGTTTACAGACGAACCCTTGGCCTGTGAGCAGGTTTTCTTGTCCGGGTTAAGCACATGTCCCTCCCTGCACTTGCAGTAGTAAGAGTTGTAGCTGTTCACGCATTCGTGCTCACAGTGGTGTCCGAGGGCGCATGCATCCATACCTAGAGCCAATAATCATGACCAACAGAGTTAACATACACACACATCGTTCATGCAGTCAGAACACAGTGCTGAATAACGCAAACAGACAAACAGGAGAAGCAACAAATCCAAACGATCGACTCTAAATATTCCTCAGATCTGTCCTGTGGCGCACATGTTCCAACGTTTCTTCATTTCCTTGCAATTCATTCCCGCAAAAAATGCAAGAAAAATGTGATGAAGAAAAATAATGAGGGAAAGAAGGAAGTAGCCGAGATCACCGATGCCTCTGTTGAGTGTACATAGCTAGTAATGTTAGCTTGCTTTGCTAATCTAATAAAGAGAACAAAGCTAATGCACTGTGAAGCCTAGCATGTAAATCAAACCGTGTTTACTGTTTTATTTCATCTCTGTTTAACAGGTTAGCTTCAGGCCATGTCCAAAATCCACAACCATAGCGACTTGATACTTGCTCACATGAATGTAGCATGAAGAAGCTTTGAGCTTAATGAGTGCTAGAAGATTAATCTTCATAAGCTCACTTCAGACAACAAGCTCCTTAATCTTTTTTTTTTTTGAGTTACTAATAAACACAAAAATTTCATTTGTCCGTTATGGCGACTGCTAATGGAAGAAGGTGAACAGGAGAAAGAATGAAAATATTGATTCGGCTGTTTGTATTACCTTGCTAAGTTGAAAAAAGGATTTTTATCTTCCTGATCTTACCACAGAGAGTTTCCCTGAACTTGGACGTGAGTTTCTCGATCACACCATACGTCTCCACGTAGAACACGTGATCGTCCAGCGGCTGGCTGGCCATGGCTTGCAGAGATTTCATGTCGGCTCTGTCCACTCCAACGGCGTAGATCTCGATCCCAGCAGCCCTGGCTGCAGAAGACACCTCCTCCACTTTATCCTGCGGCCGTCCGTCCGTCACGATGATGGCCACCTTCGGGATGTTTTCATTGGCCAGCCTGGCACCGGACTCGGCAGAGAAGGTGCGCTCCATAGCTGTTTTGATGGCCAAGCCGGTCATGGTGCCTGTGGAGAGCGGCTCGACTCGAGAAAAGGCGCGTTTGAGATCTGCTTTGTTGGGGTACGTCATCAGGAGGAACTCGATGTTGACCGTGCTGGCGTAGTTGACCAGTCCAACATGCGTGGCATCAAGGCCGATGTCCAGCGAGTCCACCATGTCCGAGAGGAACACTTTGACCTTCTCGAATTCGGCGGGACGGACGCTACGAGAGCTGTCGATGATGAACACCAGGTCCAGCGGGCGGCTCTTGCACACCTCCGCCGGAGCTGAGGATTATGGGAAATTTCAGTGTTTACAATAAACACAATACATCTGGGTAATGATTTTTCTATCATACCACTGTTCTGTTAAATTCTGAATTCTGATTGGTCAGAAGGCGATGATGAGAAGACATTTATTTTGACATATAGGGAAGGAGTCTCGAGTGTCTTTGACATTTTCAGTGTTTAGCTAGAAGGTGCTAGAAGGTGAGTGATTAAGTTATTTTAGGGATGTTCCACAACACCAAATGTATCTATAGATGAAACTTCAGGACGTTTCTGTTAGCTGCTAGCGTAGCCTACACAAAGAGAGACAAAGAGAGAGTAAATTCAGCAAGATGTTTCTGCAGCAGAAGCAGAAGCAGTGTTGATCCTTCAGCAGATGCATTAAATCAGAAGAAGAACAACAAGATGCTGTTAGTGGGAACATCTGATCAGTTCATCTGACCCGAGAACTGCTGAAGATCAAGATCATAACACAGCAGATACCAAATATCTGTTTCTGTCAAGTGATGGTCTGATGAAGTTCCTCAGACACGTAGCAGCATCCAGAGGCTTTGATTCATTACTACCAAACATTTCAGCTAGATGTTTCTTCATTCATTTAAGGAGCTCCATCTTGTCTAATGAACTATCCAGTGACCTAAATTTCTAAACCTTGTAAGAACTTGAAGAGATTTCTGCAGGAGCTCCAACTGCTCTGCTGGTGATCTGCTGAGGCTCCCATTTCCAACTCATCAAAGAACCTTCATCACTTCTGATTTGAAGATGAAGAACCAGTGAAGCTCCTTAGATGAATGGAGAGGCATGATGAACACTATACTATACTATTTCAATCAAGGTTCTGCAATGAACTGAAGAAGTTTCTCCAATGAAGGATAAGTTTGTGGATGAAGCTTTCTTGAATGAGTAGAGAATCTTCTTTAGTAGATGCATGGCAACCTAAATGCCTGCTTTTTACACCCCAGGTAACTGGTGAAGCATCTTAATCTACAATTCCAGAGCTTTTGACACCAGATATTTAGGTTACCGAATGCGTACTGAAAAGCGTTCTCAGACGTTTTTCCAATCCAAGGAGCATTCTGATTTCTAATGAAGATAAAGAACCAATAAGAGAAGTTAACACTGCTCACTACTGTATACCCAGGATCCTGAACCTTCTCCATTCATCTGAGGAGCTTCACCAAGCCTCCATCAACATTTGGATGAAGCTCCTCAGACGAGTGGAGAAGGTTCAGGTGAGGACTACAGAGAACAGTGTATAAGCTGATAACATTAAGTATATGGTGAGAACCTTTGTAAATCCGTGGCACCACCTAGAGAGGGATAAAGAGTGAGACACGAGTGGGGATAGAGGTGTGAAAGATGGATACGGATCTCATGAAGCTCAGCATGTTCTGTGGAGGAAAAAAAGGGAAAAAAAACGGAAGGACTACCTCGCCCTGAGTCTACCTGGAGGAGTGGGAGGAGCAGCAGGGGCACTCAGGGTGCTGGGTGGCAGTGTGGAGGGCATCGTGGTGGGTGTGGTGGTGGGTAAAGTGGGAGGAGGGACCGGAGGAGTGCTTACGGGTGGAATGGACACTGCGGGTGGCACTGTGGGTGGTACAGAGGGTGATACAGAGGGTGGCACAGAGGGTGGCACAGAGGGTGATACTGCAGGTGGTACTGTGGGTGGTACAGCAGGTGGCACTGTGACACATGGCTTGGTCAGCACTAGCTTTGGAGGCATCACCGGCACAGCTGGACGGTGGACAGGGAACACGGGACGGTGGTGAGGAAACATGGGCCACATCCAAGGAGGCTGATGATGGAAATTCCCGTAAAACCTGGGGTTAATGGCATAAGCTTAGTGTGGTTAGAGAGAGAGAGAGAGAGAGAGAGAGAGAGGTGTTGGGAGAGAGAGAAAGAGAGGAAGAAGGGGGGGAGAGGGAGAGATAGAGAGAGGGAGAGAGAGAAAGAGAGAGATGGAGAGCGAGGGAGGGGGGAGAGGGAGAGGGGGGAAGAGGAGGGGGGAGAGGGTGGAGGATTAAGGTAAGCATGATGATATGATCATGAAGAGACTGAAGCTACAGCTGATGAATAAAAGCTCGAAATTCTGTGAGCATTAAAATGCTAAAGCCTGAAAAAAAAAGAAATAAGAGCTCGTAACTTTCCAACATTCTGACATTTTATTTTACTTTCTTTAGCGTTGTTACTCAGATATGAGAACTAACTCTCCTTATGTTTATCGCATCTAGAATAACCATAATAACATAATAATAACCATAATAATGTTAATAATAACTGTAATAGCGTTAATGATCACCGTTCTGCACATGAGCACTGACTGATGCTGAGGAGGAAATGATGACAGTTATAGCTACATGAACACGTCACTGCTGCGCTCAAAAACATCAACAATTATTTACAACAGAATTGTGGAAAATTCTATATTCCTGCTTACTTTAACACATGGATATAAACAACATTCCATAAGCTTCAGATATACTCTTTAAAATAATAATAATAATAAAAATAATCAGAATAATAATAATAAATTGTAACTAAAAGTTAATAATAACATCGCCAGTGCAAAAATTAACACACCCCTGTCCTGCCTCAGGTCAGTTAGATTTGAAAAAAAAATCCTTTAATAAATTTGTCAAAGATTTTTGAACCTGCACTGATAAAAAACTTCATGATGAGGAAGGTTTCTCAGAGATGTGGTCATGGTCCATACCTCCGAAGTTGATGTTGTTTCCATGAGCAGGTCTGCTGTAGGTCAGTGGTCTGTGTCTCACTCCAGGTCTATCCTGGGTAAATCCGTACGGCCCGAACGTCGCCTCGGCCTTCATCATCATCATCATCATCATCATCATCATCATCATCATCTTCAGTGCTGTCAGGAAACACATCAACGAGCGTCCAGACTGGGCCATGCTGCTGCTGACCATCTCAGGTTCCTCAAGTGTGCGTCGTGCAGCTCGGTTTGCTCTATTGACCATCTGAAGAGCTCAGTACTTTTAAAGATCCAGGCTCCGCACCCAGGGAGACCAACAGCCAATCAGCACACTGGGTGGATACGTGAGAGGGTATAAAGAGAGAGAGAGAGAGAGAGAGGGGGGGGGGGGGGCTTGCTTTGGGAAAGTAAATAAATTAATATCTATTTTTATAATAAAGTTTTTTCCGCCATTTTGTTTTTGTACATGATGAATAAACTAGCTAATGTAAATATCTAAACTGTGACATGTATTATATGTGTTGTATTTGCTGATAAAATGTGGAGTAGAATTCCTCCGCTGTGTGTGTATGTGTGTGTGTGTGTGTGTGTGTGTATGTGTGTGTGTGTGTGATATTTTTGGCACTGTACGAGTTGAGTAGCTGTAGTTACATCTTCCAGCCACAGGGGGCGACATTATCACACTAGCACTCTTACTCTGCTGTGGAGCGCAGGCTTCCGGCTAACAAACAACTTCCTGTTCTTGCTGTTGTTTACAAGGAGACTGCAGGCTGTGGGTCCGAGTCCATGCACGTGAGGCCTTTATAATCACTTCTGTGCTTTTTTAAAAAATGCGCATTAAATTAATCCGTGACTGTGTACGAAGTGTGTGTGTGTGAAACAGGATGTTTGGAAGGCTACACTTTTATTTGGTGGTTGTAAAGTCTGTTATTATCATAGTGTTGTTATAAACAGTCTCGTGTCACGAGATCTAATCGGACTTTTAATTACACTATTAATATTAATCAATCTCTTAAAGATCATTTGTGTAGAAACGCTGTTTATGGTGTTTTGTGTGTGTGTGTGTGTGTGTGTGTGTGTGTGTGTGTGTGTTTGCAGTGAGAGTGACGGAGAGAGATGCAGAGTTTATTATCAGTCCAGGCTCTGACCCTGCGGCAGCTCGGGAAACTCGGCTGTGGTCAGTTCCCGTGCGTGTGGCCCGTGGTGGGCGGTCCCCTGCGCTGCCCGCGAGCGCTCCACGCCCGTCAGCTGTGGGGTTCCAGCGCTCCTCTGGTCCAGCGCTCGACTGCGCTCCTGAAGCTCCGAGACACCGCCCGCAGCTCGCCCTACCAGCAGACACGCTGTAAAGGCTACAAGAGGAAAAAGGGCAGAGTGGTAAGTGGTCAGGAGGAAGAGGAGGAGGAGGAGGACGAGGATCCGGAGGCCAGCGATTACGAGGACGAGCTGCAGGAGGATCCCAGTTTACCCAGAGACTATAAAGATCAGCAGAAAGTCCTGCAGTCCTTACGCTTCGACCTCGTCATGAAGACTGGACTCGACATCGCCAGGCAGTGAGCAACGCAAAACACACACACTGATACACACACACTGATACACATACACAGTCCTTATGCTTCAACCTTGTCATGAAGACTGGACTCGACATCACCAGGCAGTGAGCAGAGCAACACAAACACACACACTGATACACACACACACAAACACACACACACTGATACACAAACAAATACACACAAACACACTTTGGTACATATACAAGTAAAAACTAATCCAAAAGATACACAAATACACACACACACTTTTCCTAAATGTTCTTGTTAGAGTCCCGTCTGATCCGCTCTGCTCTCAGACCGCTGATTAAACCACATTCCTCTTCAGGACAGCTGCATGACTCCGCCCTCTTTTTGTTTGCTTTTGTCTTTGCAGTAAAATCGAGGACGCTTTCTACGAACACAAGCTGAGACTGAATGGTCAGAAGCTGGTCAAGAAAAGCAAGAGTGTAAGATGACCGGATCATTTCTCTACACCTCAGCACACACTTACTTTCTGTCCCTCTTTCTCTCAACACTGACCTATACATTTTTGTTCTTTGCTCATCAAAGAGCAGATTTTAGCATTCTATTAAATATGCAAATTTATACCATTCGATATGGCCGGAGACTTATTTGCATAAATGAATATGCAAATATGTCTTTAAAAAATCAATGAAAAACAACAAATATAACAAAACTTTTCAGAAGATCATTGAACAACTAGTGACTATTAATGGTGTCGTGTCCTAATTTACAT
This sequence comes from Hemibagrus wyckioides, assembly GCF_019097595.1. Lineage (NCBI taxonomy): Eukaryota > Metazoa > Chordata > Actinopteri > Siluriformes > Bagridae > Hemibagrus > Hemibagrus wyckioides. The sequence goes on along the minus strand of NC_080712.1, from coordinate 33,459,253 downwards.
TTTAGAATGTTTTGCATAAAGTATTGGCACCCCTCCACCTAGGGGGAGGAGCAAACTTGATCAGAATCGATGGATTAAACTGCAGTGATTATCTGATGGTGCACTGTGCAGCCGGTGAGACGGTTCTTTAACGTTTGTCTCCACCTGCAGGTGAAAGTGGGAGACACGCTGGACCTGATCGTGGAGGAAGACAAAGAGAAGGACTCTGTGACGCTGAAGAGAGTCGTCCTGAAGAAGATTGTGGGAGAAACAAACGACGGAGAGAAACTCAAAGTGCTGCTGAGGATCTGGAAACATCTCCAGCTCCCCAAACAAGACACCTTCGGAGAATCCACGCCATCGGCTTGAGGAACGCGCTTGAGAACGAACTTTTATATGAACGCAGAGGAAGCGACAGGATTCGATAGTCAGAGTTGTAGAGATTTCACTCCTGAAGCAGATCTACCGGAGGAACTGTACAGGATTATTTATGGCTCAGATTTTGAAGATTATCAAAGATAAAGATTGTGGGTGCTTTAAAGGATTTTGCAGATGTTATATATTAAAGTTTCACTTCATGATAAAGAGCCTGGGGTATTTGTCGCGTGAAATGAAAACGGGTCGTCCGATCAAGAAGCTTGTGTGTGTTAGGAAAGCCTTTACGGCGGAGAGAGATCGAAGTGAAAGAAAACTACAGGCGCAGAGAAAAAGGCATAAATAATGTTATGTATAGTTTATAGAGAAACAAGATACCATACTGACTAAATATTTATAATAATTAGCATTATCAAATTAAAATATCAAAAAAATAAATATATTATATAAAATTTTATATTTGGTGGAAAAACACAGCTATACTTAAATACTTAAAAATATATATAAATAATATAAATAAATATGTATATACACAAGTATCGTTGTTTTTCCACCAAATATACAATATTTTACATTGTTTTTTTATAAGTATAAATACATTTAAAATTAATAATTTTTTCTATTATTTTTAAGTATAAATAATATTAATACTAGTATATAAAATGTATATAAATAAATATACTTATATTTAAGATTTTGCTGAAAGAAATGTAGAGGCACTTAGTTTAGAAATCAGTAATAAAAGAATAAAATAAATTTAATTTAACAAATTATATAAAATCATTTTAAAAAGAATGTATGGAAATTCTAATGATTTATTTTTGGCTTAAAAAACATGGAGTTAATTTGAAACATTTTACATTTAAGGAAAAAACTTGACAGAAATAATGGATTTTCAGTTATATTTCATAATAATGAAGATTTTTATTTTAAGGTCACTGGATAAATTCACCAGTGAGATTCCTCATGACTTCCTGTTTACCTCATGACTTCCTGTTTACCACGTTGAGTCTCCATTTTAAAATCCATTTTTTTAAATTTACAGCTCAGTGTTTCAGTCATGAAGAAGTCTGCGCAGACGTCGTAAAAAACCGAGTGAATCTGTGGCTCAAATGTTTTCTATTGTTCCTACTGAAATGTTATAAAGTGTTATTACATCATAAAATACATGAGCCAATCAGCTTCCAATATGCAAACTCGTGCAGCACAGTGCAGCTCTGCATCACCCGGGGAGGAGGGCGGGGCATGTGGGTTTTTGAGAGTTTGTTGTTTGAACAGTATCTTGAATAGCAGGTCACTGACTGCCTGTGCTACCACAAAGTATCATGGGTAAGATGGACTCGGTTAAAGTACTGATATGTGGGAGGGATCTGGTCATATAGCGAGGGTGTGTCCTCAGGAACGCTAATTAGCATTAATCAGTCTACTAGCTAGCATGAAATCAGCTACAATAAAAGTTACATCAGTCACGTTTATAGTCTCCCTACTCACAGACGCGTCTCAGGTCCGAATGATTGAATAAATGACTGACCAGCCCTTGTGTTTCCCCATGTATATGTGAACAAACCAGAACCGTTTCTGATGAAACACGAACTTTTATTTAAAAATAGTTATCAATCTGCTTCTAGATTTTAGTATACACTGCAGCTAGGACATAAAGTTAGAAAAAACACCAGGGCTGCAACATTAGAATGAATTAAAAACAAAATATATAATATTCATATATTTATATCTCTCTCTGCCATTACTAAAGTGACTCGTAACTAAAGATTCAATTCTTTCCACTTCTGTATTCGCTAGCCTACGGCTATGATAGCTTATCTGTTAAAAGTTAGAAGTCCAATAGCTCGCCATATTAATATTATTACTAATCTGTCGATAGTGTTGTCGTTAATTAGCTTCATTGTCGATGTTGTAGCTACATCTGGTAAACGAGGTCCGACGCTCCAGCACCTGCTCATGTCCAGCCTGCGCCTCCTGGTCTTGTGCAAAAGTTCCTATTTTGTCGGAAAACGTTAGGAACATGACACCGCGCTGTTCGATCTCTTGGCCTTTTTCAGGATGTCGCATTTCTTGCGATTGGGGCGTCTGCAGCGCTCGTCAATGCTGGGAACGCACTCATAGTGCCAGACTTCCTCCATCTTCTCTGCTGGATACACAGCCTCCACGTAATGGCGGATGAGTCGGAGTCGCACAGGGTCCAGTTGTTTCTTGTTGCAGGCACCCGAATGGTTGTATTGAAGCCTCAGATTCTCGTGCGTAAAGAGTTCCGGAAAGAGACGGACAAGCAGACGGGCAGCGAAATTCCCGACCGAGAGGCTCTGCTGAACGATCTCCCTGACCTCAGAGTCCGTGAGCAAGTACAACGAAGGCACTGGGAAGTCTGGAGCACAAACCTTGAGATCCTCCAGAGGAATCTTACAAAAGTCTTTGCTACTTTTTTCAGGTGGCAGCGAGGGCACTTCGAAGTCCTCTTTTGGACGATCCGAGGCAATTTGGCTAGCGCTTATGAAGTCCCCGAGGTCGAGATCTTGATCCGAGGTGTAGATTTTCCGCTGCTGCTGGTAGGAGCGACGTTGCTCCGTGTCCCTGCGCCTGCATCTTTCGTCCAGCTTCCCTACAAACTCGAGGGTCCAGACTCTGTCATTTTTAGCTCGTGGGTAGAGCAGTTGGACGTAATGGCGGATGAGATTGATTCGGACGGGATCCAGCTGCTTTTTTCCCAGTGAGCCACTGCAGTTGTAGTGCTTGCGGGTGTTTTCTTGTGTGAACAGTTCGGGGAACATGAGGACCAAGAGGCGGGAGGCAAAGTTGCCGATGGACAAGCTGCTGTTGTAGATGCTCCTCAGCTGCTCCTTCGTGAGCAGGTACTCTTGTGGAACCTCGAAGTCTGGATGAGGCACGTCCATTTTGTTGAAGTCGACAGGTTCAAGTAACAACCTTTTTGATCTCCGATTACACTTATCGTAGTCGGAAAAATCGCTGATCTTCACAACTGAGATGTCATCAGGAAGAGAGATTGAGTGATTGTACATCTCCTCTGAGAGGTTTTCCTGGTCACCACTATTGGCAGAAACATTCTCAAGAGCTTCCTCCATTCGCTGCACACACAACTGCAGCCACGTGTCTTCGGGCATTTCTGGAAAATTTGCCTCCATGTATTTGCGGATGATCTCCAGCCTGTCCGAATTGACCATCAGCTCCCCGACGGTCCGGTGACCCTCGGGAAGCCTTCCTTCCTCGAATACTTCAGGAAAGAGTCTGTTCAAAAGGAATATGACGAACTCCTCAGCTGACGTGATGTCATCGGGATTCTCTCCGCTTTCTTGGGAATCAAACACCAAATCTGATTTGGCGTGGCTGAAGTGGCTACCGTTGATGGTGGGGTTCTCTCCAGAATCCAGGGACATTCTCTCGTCTTGTCCATCCTCGTTGATGAAAAGGCAGCTGTGGTTTTGGTCCAGGTCAAACCCGGTCTGCTTCCCGCAAACCTGCCCGCTCTCCATATCCTTCTGAGCCCAGAAACGGTTAAAAAAGTCGTTGAGCTGTGGCAGGCACTCGTTCTGCCAAACCTTCCCGTTCTTAACCAGCGGGTAGCAGGACTCCACGTAGTTGCGCACCAGTTGAAGGTGCAAAGAATCCAGAGCGGGTTTACTGGCGACACCGCAAGCTCGGCAACCGTGAGCACATTCTTTAGCTGTAAAAAGCTCCGGGAAGAGCTGGACTAGCAGCCTGCAGCCCAGTTCACCAGCTGTCGAGGTCTGCTCCATCAACTGACCCAGTTCCTCTCTGGTCAGCTGGTATTCCGGTGGAGGCTGGAATTCCATCGCCATCTCCGAAGGCTTGATCTGCTTCTTGATGCGCGTCACTTCTAGGGAGAGAAGGTCCACCTTGCTGTGCAGCTGCGTCATGCTGGAGTTCAAACTGTTGAGAATGAAGAACATCTTTTCGAAAAGCGAATACAGATGAGAATCGGAAGATCCCGGAGACGTAGAGGACCTGGAAGACGACGCAGCGTCAGATCGCAGGTGACACGGGCTGTCCAGCTTTGGGAAAAGGATCCCGTTCCGGCTAACCCGGACCCCAGCTTCGTGCTGGTCCATGCTGGATGCTGCCTTTCTTTCTGAGATACGATGGGAAATGCCATATAAAGGCTTCCTGTATGATGATATGCTTCTGTCCTGTGGAGATCTGGACGTTTCCTCTGAGCCACTGTCTTGGAAAAGTTCACCAACCTGAGAAAGGAAACACAGACAGGGTGAAGGTCATTTGTGTGTGTTATGATTTCTGACCATTGAGAATGGCATCTCTTCCCCTTTACCTGTAAAGTTACCTTGGCCTTCTTCCTGCCGGTCGACTGGCTCTGCTCGGAGGAAACGCTGTCCAAGCCGTGTGATGCGCATCTCTTAGCGATCCTCTGAGCGAAGCAGTCCACAGACTTCTCCTCCAAATTCTGTTTCGTCTCCACGTCTGAAATCTCGTCTGGGTCCTTCTCTACCTTAACATCTGACAGAGTTAAACGTGCACGTCAACACATACTTACATACATACAACATACATGCTTCCACGTGTCTCTCAGTGTTATTAGAACCTTGCTCAGATTGCTGACAGACTGGTCAACATTACCATGGGAAAAAAATAGTAAAAGATACAAGCTTTAATGAATGGAAAAAAAAAACTATTACCTTTATCAAGTCCATCCAATTTAACGCCATGCTCAGACGAGCTCATTTCCTGGAAAATCAGAAAATCAAACAAATCAGATCATTTAAATATTAGAATTGCATCATTAATATTTACCACAGATCACAGCACATGCTATACATATAACGAAGGGTTGATCTCAATAAAATAAGTCTAGTAACACACACGCCGCCTCATATTTATATATTTATATTAGGGCTGTCAAAATTAATGCGTTAACGCAAATTCATTTTAACGGCACTAATTTTATTAACGCGCGATTAACGCAGTGCGCATTTTCTGTTTGACCCTTGGCCTTGCCCATAGTTTGGGAAATGGGAGATGCAGCAGCAAGCCGAAATTGAGAAAGAAAAACGTCTTCTTTATATATAAAACGATGTCTGATGGTTCTGTCGACAAGACAAAAGTCTGCATTTATTGTGGATGTGAATTAAGTTATCCCCGCAGCACCTCGAGTTTAAAACATCACTTGATGGCTAAGCATACAGCTGATGCAGAGAGCTCTCCTGCCCCTCGCCAGAGGCAGACAACACTAGATTGTTTTCAGCGGAGATGTAATGTGAACCTGTGTTATATTCTTTTCTTCATGTGTTTAATAGTCATGAACAAGTTATTTGATAAACATTTCTATGTTCTTTATGCTCTATATTTAAGGTGGTTTCAGTAATGAATGTACACTTTGCATGTTTAGAAGAAGTGGTCTGAAAATGTTAACAGGCTTGTGTAAGTAAATATCTCAGTGCAAAGAAAGAAGTAATTGTTTTCTATGTTCTTTTTTCATATGTTTAATAGACATGAACAAGAAAAATATCTATGACCTTTGAAACATGTCTAGTCTTCATGCTCTATGTTGAATATGGTTTCACTAATAATAAACAACATACATTTCAATATTTGTCCATGCCCATGTTGATTAGAGTATTAAAAACTAGGGTTAGTATTAATTTAAGTATTAAGTATTAATTTAAGGTACATTTAGAATGGATAAAAAGGTGCGATTAAGTTGCAATTAATCGCGAGTTAACTCATGACAATCATGCGATTAAAAAATTTTAATCGATTGAAAGCCCTAATTTATATATATATAAAATATATATATGCACGCTATTACTGTCAATGTGCCATTGCTATAGCAACGCTAACTTAAAACAAGTGATGTGTAGCTCTGTCAGAGATTTTTTATAGAAAACTAATCAATATCTGTCCAATCAGAGTGCAGAATTTAGCAGCAATGTTTTTCTTTAAGTCTCTGCATTTATCACAATAAATTATCTAAAAAGCATTTTTTAAGCCTGTTCAAATACACCATGAATTATTCATGAGCCTATTTGCATATCCCTCTAATTTATCACCCAACATGTTACTTTTCTTTCTAATAATTATGAATAAAAGTAAAGAAAAGCGGCTTGAGGGTTCTATGGTGTGGTCACAGGTCCTTAAACACTGAACAGTCTTCTTACTGAAGTGCACCAGTCATTGGACCAGCAGCCAATCAGAGCGCATGGGGCGGTGCGTGTCGGAATACGGATGGTGTATCTGAACTCTATAAACACCACCCGTTCTCCGCCCTCGTTCGTAGACTTACACGAAAGTCCCACGAGCTCCACAACAAACCGGAAATTCCTCCGTTACTCCCGAAACCCGGAGTGTGTGAAGCGTTACACGTGTTAGGAACGTTTTGATATTTATTTCTTTTAATTTTTTTACGGACCGGAAGTCGACACGCGCGTGTGTTTTTTTTCTTGTGTCCCGCGCGTGACGTGTGCATTACCGCGTTGCCAGATTGTAAAATTATACACACGTTTTGTGATTTTTTTTTTGTTACTTAAGGACGTTGCACGGATGAAAGTGTGTCACGCGCTGATCTGTGAGTGTAACCCTTCCAGGAAGGCGTGTGTCGAGTTTAAAGCTTCGTGTCGTGATTAGACTGAAGAGGGGGAACAATCTAATCCAACCTCACGAGACACAGAAAGGAAGGGGAGGGGAAACAACACAAACAAACAACGGACGACTTTTTTCCCCTTCCCGTTACTTCATTAAAAAAAATAACTAACGGGATAAACTCACCCCGATCTCGCGGCTCCACGGCACCGTGCGGTTCCTCACGCGGCCATCTGCGTGTCCGTGCGTTCGCTCCACGCGTGATTTCTGCCTCTCCGTGTCTCTGTGTCCCGTGGTCGCGCGTGACGTGACGGTTTTGTCGGTGCTGTGTCATTTCCGCAGCTGCACGCGCACTGTGGACTGTGGGAAAAGTGGGCTACGGCTCGATCCTGAATCCCCCTCCCCCCGCTGGACATGTAGTGCACTAGGTAGGGCGCGCATTAGGCACTAGGTGTGCGTGCGCCGGTATTCCACAGCGCGTGCAGCGTTTGAGCATGGAGTGGGGTGGGGGGAGTGGGGTGGGGGGAGTGGGGTGGGGGGCGGGGGAATCGGCACGCGCGGGTTGACTGGAGAGAAGCAATAAATAAATAAACAAACAAACAAACAAATACAGCGGAGTGGGAACAAGTTATTAAAAAATCCACAGTGGTTGAGATATTATAATAGTGACCATTACTGTACTGTGGTAGAAAGCTTATTTACAGAGTGAACTTAAAAACAAACAAAAAAATCTCATAAAAGTAGTTAAAATAAAAGTGCAAATATGCAAACGATGATAATCAGCCCTGATATTAATAACATAAAATAACTACTAATAATGTCTGGAATGTGGTGTTTATAGGTCACTGAAATCCTGATATTTTAACCTTTTTGATCTTATAAATAAATTATTTTTTGTTAATTATTTATTGAAATCTTTTATATTGATCTTAAATTTAGCCAAAAAAATTAAATGCGGTCACCTTTGGCAGAAACGAGCGGAGGGTCAGGACAGGACCAGTGTCAATGTCAGTTATGTTTTTTTAAATTTTCTTACGAAAGCTATCAGACTAAGGAATCAGAGAGTCAGACAGACAACGGCAGAGTCAGTGAATCAGAGAGTCAGTCAGTCAGCCAATGAGTCAGCAAGTCAGAGAGTTAGTCAGAGACTTGGTAAGTCAGTCAGAGAGTCAGTGAATCAGATTCAGTGAATCAGAGAGTCAGTGAATCACAGAGTCAGTCAGTGTAAGTCAGTGTGCCAGGATTGTGGTCATTCAAATTGTTTCATTTGCATAATGAAATTGCACAGAAGAGTTCCCTTTGGCTCTATAAAGCACCTGAAATGAAAACATCATCATCATCTCCATCTCTCCGTGTCCACGCTCAACAGCTCTGAAGCTCATCACTGACGTCTCCATCATGCTGCCTCACTCCATCAGCCTGACAGAGATCATTGTTCACCTAATGGAGCCTGAGATACGTGTGTGAATGTGTGTGTGTGTGTGTGTGAGTGTGTGTGTGAGAGATCAATCACACAGTGAAGCTTAAAACTGCACTGATCATCACACATGCCTCGTTACCCTGTCACTAAAAAACTCTGATATTATCTGAGAGATAATATTATATTATGTTATATTATATTATATTATATTATATTGAACATAATTCATAGAAAATTATATTTATTAACACATTAGAAAAATGCATTTGAAATGATCTCAGAGTTTACTCACTGCTGTGTTGGTTATATGAATATTCTAAAAAAAAAAAAAGGAAATATATACTTTAAAATTAAAAAAGTTCTGAATTTGTATAAAACCACAACATTATCACATTTTATATAAAATTCAGGCTCTCCCTGTGTGCTGCAGTGACACAGAGTTGAGTCAAGGTGGTGCTGCTGCCCCATGAGCCCCTACACACACACACACACACACACACACACACATACACACACAGTGGTGTGTCATCAGGCAGCTTGAGACGCTCCGAATCTCCAAACCACAAAAATCTCCATCTCCATGAGCAAAAACAGAGACGAGCTCACGTTACACAGAGCCGTGATACTGACCGCCATCTCACACACACACACACACACACAGTTTACTCTGACGTGTCCTGCTTACACACACCTACAGAGATAAAGTGAGAGAGAAAGAGGAAAAGGAAAAGAAAGAAAGAAATGAAGGAAGAAAGAAAGAATGAGAGACAGAAGGAAAGAAAGAAAGAAAGAAAGAAAGAAAGAAAGAAAGAAAGAAAGGAAAATTAAATAAAGAAAAGAAGTTGAGAGAAAAAGTGTGTATGAACGAGTGATAATGAAAGAGAAAGAACAAATAAAAGGAAAAAAGTGAGATAGAAAGAAAGTACGATAGAGTACAGGAGAGAGTGAGAGAAGGCGTGTGTGTGTGTGTGTGTGTGTACGAGTGACCCGCCCCGCTTCACACCCTGAGCGTCCTGGTGCGGTCGCCGCGGAAACCACAGGCCGCCCAGCCTGGCGCCGGGTGGATCGATACCACAGCGCTTCCTGCCCATCTGCACACACACACACACACACACACACACACACCTCTCATTAATTATTAGTGTCAGTGCTACAGACATATACATACACACACACACACACACACAGGTAGCTCTATGTACTCTCAGCACACACACACAGGTAGCTCTATGTGCTCTATGTACTCTCAGCACACACACACACACACACACACACACAGGTAGCTCTATGTGCTCTATGTACTCTCAGCACACACACACACACACACACACACACAGGTAGCTCTATGTACTCTCAGCACACACACACACACACACACACACAGGTAGCTCTATGTACTCTCAGCACACACACACACACACACAGGTAGCTCTATGTACTCTCAGCACACACACACAGGTAGCTCTATGTGCTCTATGTACTCTCAGCACACACACACACACACACAGGTAGCTCTATGTGCTCTATGTACTCTCAGCACACACACACACACACACACACACAGGTAGCTCTATGTACTCTCAGCACACACACACACACACACACAGGTAGCTCTATGTACTCTCAGCACACACACACAGGTAGCTCTATGTACTCTCAGCACACACACACACACACACAGGTAGCTCTATGTACTCTCAGCACGCACACACACACACACACACACAGGTAGCTCTATGTACTCTCAGCACACACACACACACACACACACAGGTAGCTCTATGTACTCTCAGCACACACACACACACACACAGGTAGCTCTATGTACTCTCAGCACACACACACAGGTAGCTCTATGTGCTCTATGTACTCTCAGCACACACACACACACACACACACACACAGGTAGCTCTATGTGCTCTATGTACTCTCAGCACACACACACACACACACACACACACACACACACACAGGTAGCTCTATGTACTCTCAGCACGCACACACACACACACACACACAGGTAGCTCTATGTACTCTCAGCACACACACACACACACACACACAGGTAGCTCTATGTACTCTCAGCACACACACACACACACACACAGGTAGCTCTATGTACTCTCAGCACACACACACAGGTAGCTCTATGTGCTCTATGTACTCTCAGCACACACACACACACACACACACACACAGGTAGCTCTATGTGCTCTATGTACTCTCAGCACGCGCACACACACACACACACACAGGTAGCTCTATGTACTCTCAGCACACACACACACACACACAGGTAGCTCTATGTACTCTCAGCACACACACACACACACACAGGTAGCTCTATGTACTCTATGTACTCTCAGCACACACACACAGGTAGCTCTATGTGCTCTATGTACTCTCAGCACACACACACACACACACACACAGGTAGCTCTATGTGCTCTATGTACTCTCAGCACACACACACACACACACACACACACAGGTAGCTCTATGTGCTCTATGTACTCTCAGCACACACACACACAGGTAGCTCTATGTACTCTCAGCACACACACACACACACACACACAGGTAGCTCTATGCACTCTCAGCACACACACACAAACACACACACAGGTAGCTCTATGTGCTCTATGTACTCTCAGCACACACACACACACACACACACACAGGTAGCTCTATGTACTCTCAGCACACACACACAGGTAGCTCTATGTACTCTCAGCACACACACACACACACACACACACAGGTAGCTCTATGTACTCTCAGCACACACACACACACACACAGGTAGCTCTATGTACTCTCAGCACACACACACACACACACACAGGTAGCTCTATGTACTCTCAGCACACACACACACACACACACACACAGGTAGCTCTATGTACTCTCAGCACACGCACACACACACAGGTAGCTCTATGTACTCTCAGCACACACACACACAGGTAGCTCTATGTACTCTCAGCACACACACACAGGTAGCTCTATGTACTCTCAGCACACACACACAGGTAGCTCTATGTACTCTCAGCACACACACACACACACACACACACAGGTAGCTCTATGTACTCTCAGCACACACACACACACACACACACACACAGGTAGCTCTATGTACTCTCAGCACACACACACAGGTAGCTCTATGTACTCTCAGCACACACACACAGGTAGCTCTATGTACTCTCAGCACACGCACACACACACACACAGGTAGCTCTATGTACTCTCAGCACACGCACACACACACAGGTAGCTCTATGTACTCTCAGCACACACACACACACACACACACACACACACACACAGGTAGCTCTATGTACTCTCAGCACACACACACACACACACACACACACACAGGTAGCTCTATGTACTCTCAGCACACACACACACACACAGGTAGCTCTATGTACTCTCAGCACACACACACAGGTAGCTCTATGTACTCTCAGCACACACACACACACACACACACACAGGTAGCTCTATGTACTCTCAGCACACACACACACACACACACAGGTAGCTCTATGTACTCTCAGCACACACACACACACACACAGGTAGCTCTATGTACTCTCAGCACACACACACACACACACACACACACACACACACAGGTACACTATATTGCCAAAAGTATTCGTTCACCCATCCAAATAATCAGAATCAGGTGTTCCAATCACTTCCATGGCCACAGGTGTATAAAATCAAGCACCTAGGCATGCAGACTGTTTTTACAAACATTTGTGAAAGAATGGGTCGCTCTCAGGACCTCAGCGAATTCCAGCGTGGAACTGTGATAGGATGCCACCTGTGCAACAAATCCAGTCGTGAAATTTCCTCGCTCCTAAATATTCCACAGTCAACTGTCAGCTGTATTATAAGAACGTGGAAGTGTTTGGGAACGACAGCAACTCAGCCACGAAGTGGCAGGCCACGTAAACTGACAGAGCGGGGTCAGCGGATGCTGAGGCGCATAGTGCGAAGAGGTCGCCAACTTTCTGCAGAGTCAATCGCTACAGACCTCCAAACTTCATGTGGCCTTCAGATGAGCTCAAGAACAGTGCGCAGAGAGCTTCATGGAATGGGTTTCCATGGCCGAGCAGCTGCATCCAAGCCATACATCACCAAGTGCAATGCAAAGCGTCGGATGCAGTGGTGTAAAGCACGCCGCCACTGGACTCTAGAGCAGTGGAGACGCGTTCTCTGGAGTGACGAATCGCGCTTCTCCATCTGGCAATCTGATGGACGAGTCTGGGTTTGGCGGTTGCCAGGAGAACGGTACTTGTCTGACTGCATTGTGCCAAGTGTAAAGTTTGGTGGAGGGGGGATTATGGTGTGGGGTTGTTTTTCAGGAGCTGGGCTTGGCCCCTTAGTTCCAGTGAAAGGAACTCTGAATGCTTCAGCATACCAAGACATTTTGGACAATTCCATGCTCCCAACTTTGTGGGAACAGTTTGGAGCTGGCCCCTTCCTCTTCCAACATGACTGTGCACCAAAAGTCCTTGGAGTCCTGACCTCAACCTGATAGAACACCTTTGGGATGAATTAGAGCGGAGACTGAGAGCCAGGCCTTCTCGTCCAACATCAGTGTGTGACCTCACAAATGCGCTTCTGGAAGAATGGTCAAAAATTCCCATAAACACACTCCTAAACCTTGTGGACAGCCTTCCCAGAAGAGTTGAAGCTGTTATAGCTGCAAAGGGTGGACCGACGTCATATTGAACCCTATGGATTAGGAATGGGATGTCACTTAAGTTCATATGCGAGTCAAGGCAGGGGAGCGAATACTTTTGGCAATATAGTGTAGCTCTATGTACTCTCAGCACACACACACACACACACACACACACACACACACACACAGGTAGCTCTATGTACTCTCAGCACACGCACACACACACACACACACACACAGGTAGCTCTATGTACTCTCAGCACACACACACACACACACACACACACACACACACACAGGTAGCTCTATGTACTCTCAGCACACACACACACACACAGGTAGCTCTATGTACTCTCAGCACACACACACACACACACACACACAGGTAGCTCTATGTACTCTCAGCACACGCACACACACACACACACACAGGTAGCTCTATGTACTCTCAGCACACACACACACACACACACACACAGGTAGCTCTATGTACTCTCAGCACACACACACACACACACACACACAGGTAGCTCTATGTACTCTCAGCACACACACACACACACACACACACACACACACACACACAGGTAGCTCTATGTACTCTCAGCACACACACACACACACACAGGTAGCTCTATGTACTCTCAGCACGCACACACACACACACACAGGTAGCTCTATGTACTCTCAGCAAACACACACACACACACAGGTAGCTCTATGTACTCTCAGCACGCACACACACACACACACAGGTAGCTCTATGTACTCTCAGCAAACACACACACACACACAGGTAGCTCTATGTACTCTCAGCACACGCACACACACACACACACACACACACAGGTAGCTCTATGTACTCTCAGCACACGCACACACACACAGGTAGCTCTATGTACTCTCAGCACACGCACGCACACACACACACACACAGGTAGCTCTATGTACTCTCAGCACACGCACACACACACACACAGGTAGCTCTATGTACTCTCAGCACACGCACACACACACACACACAGGTAGCTCTATGTACTCTCAGCACACACACACACACACACACAGGTAGCTCTATGTACTCTCAGCACACACACACACACACACACAGGTAGCTCTATGTACTCTCAGCACGCACACACACACACACAGGTAGCTCTATGTACTCTCAGCACACACACACACACACACACACAGGTAGCTCTATGTACTCTCAGCACACACACACACACACACAGGTAGCTCTATGTACTCTCAGCACACACACACACACACACACACACAGGTAGCTCTATGTACTCTCAGCACACACACACACACACACACACACAGGTAGCTCTATGTACTCTCAGCACACGCACACACACACAGGTAGCTCTATGTACTCTCAGCACACACACACACACAGGTAGCTCTATGTACTCTCAGCACATGCGCACACACACACAGGTAGCTCTATGTACTCTCAGCACACGCACGCACACACACACACACACACACACACACACAGGTAGCTCTATGTACTCTCAGCACACGCACACACACACAGGTAGCTCTATGTACTCTCAGCACACACACACACACACAGGTAGCTCTATGTACTCTCAGCACACACACACACACACACACACACACACAGGTAGCTCTATGTACTCTCAGCACACACACACACACACACAGGTAGCTCTATGTACTCTCAGCACACACACACACACACACAGGTAGCTCTATGTACTCTCAGCACATGCGCACACACACACACACAGGTAGCTCTATGTACTCTCAGCACACACACACACACACACACACACACAGGTAGCTCTATGTACTCTCAGCACACACACACGCACACAGGTAGCTCTATGTACTCTCAGCACACACACACACACACACACAGGTAGCTCTATGTACTCTCAGCACACACACACACACACACACAGGTAGCTCTATGTACTCTCAGCACACACACACACACACACACACAGGTAGCTCTATGTACTCTCAGCACACACACACACACACACACACACACACAGGTAGCTCTATGTACTCTCAGCACACACACACACACACACACACAGGTAGGTCTATGTACTCTCAGCACACACACACACACACACACACACACACAGGTAGCTCTATGTACTCTCAGCACACACACACACACACACACAGGTAGCTCTATGTACTCTCAGCACACACACACACACACAGGTAGCTCTATGTACTCTCAGCACACACACACACACACAGGTAGCTCTATGTACTCTCAGCACATGCGCACACACACACACACAGGTAGCTCTATGTACTCTCAGCACACGCACACACACACAGGTAGCTCTATGTACTCTCAGCACACACACACACACAGGTAGGTCTATGTACTCTCAGCACACACACACACACACACAGGTAGATCTATGTACTCTCAGCACACACACACACACAGGTAGGTCTATGTACTCTCAGCACACACACACACACAGGTAGGTCTATGTACTCTCAGCACACACACACACACACACACACAGGTAGGTCTATGTACTCTCAGCACACACACACACACAGGTAGGTCTATGTACTCTCAGCACACACACACACACACAGGTAGATCTATGTACTCTCAGCACACACACACACACACAGGTAGGTCTATGTACTCTCAGCACACACACACACACAGGTAGATCTATGTACTCTCAGCACACACACACACACAGGTAGCTCTATGTACTCTCAGCACACACACACACACACAGGTAGGTCTATGTACTCTCAGCACACACACACACACACACACACACACAGGTAGGTCTATGTACTCTCAGCACACACACACACACAGGTAGCTCTATGTACTCTCAGCACACACACACACACAGGTAGCTCTATGTACTCTCAGCACACACACACACACAGGTAGCTCTATGTACTCTCAGCACACACACACACACACAGGTAGCTCTATGTACTCTCAGCACACACACACACACACAGGTAGCTCTATGTACTCTCAGCACACACACACACACACACACACACACACAGGTAGCTCTATGTACTCTCAGCACACACACACACACACAGGTAGCTCTATGTACTCTCAGCACACACACACACACACACACACAGGTAGCTCTATGTACTCTCAGCACACACACACACACACACACACAGGTAGCTCTATGTACTCTCAGCACACGCACACACACACACACACACACAGGTAGCTCTATGTACTCTCAGCACACACACACACACACACACACATAGGTAGCTCTATGTACTCTCAGCACACACACACAGGTAGGTCTATGTACTCTCAGCACACACACACACACACACACAGGTAGCTCTATGTACTCTCAGCACACGCACACACACACACACACACACACACAGGTAGCTCTATGTACTCTCAGCACACACACACACACACAGGTAGCTCTATGTACTCTCAGCACACACACACACACACACACAGGTAGCTCTATGTACTCTCAGCACACACACACACACACACACACACACAGGTAGCTCTATGTACTCTCAGCACACACACACACACACACACAGGTAGCTCTATGTACTCTCAGCACACACACACAGGTAGCTCTATGTACTCTCAGCACACACACACACACACACAGGTAGCTCTATGTACTCTCAGCACACACACACACACACACACAGGTAGCTCTATGTACTCTCAGCACACACACACACACACAGGTAGCTCTATGTACTCTCAGCACACACACACAGGTAGCTCTATGTACTCTCAGCACACACACACAGGTAGCTCTATGTACTCTCAGCACACACACACACACACACACACACACACACACACACACACAGGTAGGTCTATGTACTCTCAGCACACACACACACAGGTAGGTCTATGTACTCTCAGCACACACACACACACACACACACAGGTAGGTCTATGTACTCTCAGCACACACACACACACACACACACAGGTAGGTCTATGTACTCTCAGCACACACACACACACACACACAGGTAGGTCTATGTACTCTCAGCACACACACACACACAGGTAGCTCTATGTACTCTCAGCACACACACACACACACACACACACACACACACATAGGTAGGTCTATGTACTCTCAGCACACACACACACAGGTAGCTCTATGTACTCTCAGCACACACACACACACACACACACACACAGGTAGCTCTATGTACTCTCAGCACACACACACACACACACACACAGGTAGCTCTATGTACTCTCAGCACACACACACACACACACACACACACAGGTAGCTCTATGTACTCTCAGCACACACACACACACACACACACAGGTAGCTCTATGTACTCTCAGCACACACACACACACACAGGTAGCTCTATGTACTCTCAGCACGCACACACACACACACAGGTAGCTCTATGTACTCTCAGCACACACACACACACACACACACACACACACACAGGTAGCTCTATGTACTCTCAGCACACACACACAGGTAGCTCTATGTACTCTCAGCACACACACACACACACACACACAGGTAGCTCTATGTACTCTCAGCACACACACACACACACACAGGTAGCTCTATGTACTCTCAGCACACACACACACAGGTAGCTCTATGTACTCTCAGCACACACACACACACAGGTAGCTCTATGTACTCTCAGCACACACACACACACAGGTAGCTCTATGTACTCTCAGCACACACACACACACAGGTAGCTCTATGTACTCTCAGCACACACACACACACAGGTAGCTCTATGTACTCTCAGCACACACACACACACAGGTAGCTCTATGTACTCTCAGCACACACACACACACAGGTAGCTCTATGTACTCTCAGCACACACACACACAGGTAGCTCTATGTACTCTCAGCACACACACACACACAGGTAGCTCTATGTACTCTCAGCACACACACACACAGGTAGCTCTATGTACTCTCAGCACACACACACACACACAGGTAGCTCTATGTACTCTCAGCACACACACACACACACACACACACACACACATAGGTAGGTCTATGTACTCTCAGCACACACACAGGTAGCTCTATGTACTCTCAGCACACACACACACACACACACACACACACAGGTAGCTCTATGTACTCTCAGCACACACACACACACACACACACACAGGTAGCTCTATGTACTCTCAGCACACACACACACACAGGTAGCTCTATGTACTCTCAGCACACGCACACACACACACACACACAGGTAGCTCTATGTACTCTCAGCACACACACACACACACACACACACAGGTAGCTCTATGTACTCTCAGCACACACACACACACAGGTAGCTCTATGTACTCTCAGCACACACACACACACACACACAGGTAGCTCTATGTACTCTCAGCACACACACACACACACACACACAGGTAGCTCTATGTACTCTCAGCACACACACACAGGTATCTCTATGTACTCTCAGCACACACACACACATACATAGGTAGGTCTATGTACTCTCAGCACACACACACACACACACACACACACACACACAGGTAGGTCTATGTACTCTCAGCACACACACACAGGTAGGTCTATGTACTCTCAGCACACACACACACACACACATAGGTAGGTCTATGTACTCTCAGCACACACACACACACACAGGTAGGTCTATGTACTCTCAGCACACACACACACACAGGTAGCTCTATGTACTCTCAGCACACACACACACAGGTAGGTCTATGTACTCTCAGCACACACACACACAGGTAGCTCTATGTACTCTCAGCACACACACACACACACACACACACACATAGGTAGGTCTATGTACTCTCAGCACACACACACACAGGTAGCTCTATGTACTCTCAGCACACACACACACACACACACAGGTAGCTCTATGTACTCTCAGCACACACACACACACACACACAGGTAGCTCTATGTACTCTCAGCACACACACACAGGTAGGTCTATGTACTCTCAGCACACACACACACACACACAGGTAGGTCTATGTACTCTCAGCACACACACACACACACACAGGTAGGTCTATGTACTCTCAGCACACACACACACACACACAGGTAGGTCTATGTACTCTCTGCACACACACACACACACACACACATAGGTAGGTCTATGTACTCTCTGCACACACACACACACACACACACATAGGTAGGTCTATGTACTCTCAGCACACACACACACACACATAGGTAGGTCTATGTACTCTCAGCACACACACACACACACACACACATAGGTAGGTCTATGTACTCTCAGCACACACACACACACACACACATAGGTAGGTCTATGTACTCTCAGCACACACACACAGGTAGCTCTATGTACTCTCAGCACACACACACACAGGTAGCTCTATGTACTCTCAGCACACACACACACACACACACACACAGGTAGGTCTATGTACTCTCAGCACACACACACAGGTAGGTCTATGTACTCTCAGCACACACACACACACACACACACACTGCAGGTGTAAAAGTCTGTTCAGGAGTCAAGAACTGGAGCATCAGTTGGGGGCGAGGTCACGTTTTATTGCCACGGCAACCAAAGAAACACATGACGTTAACAATGCGTGAAGAGATTTGTCTTCCCGTTACGATAAACAGAAGCTAACACTAATGCAAAGTCTTGTGCTAGCGGATCCACTCTCTCAATAAAAACACACACACAGTGTTGTCTTTGTTGTCGCTGTTGCTATGGAGACGCCTTCAGAAGTCGAACATCAGATCCTGGTGAAATCCTGCGCTGGTTCTTTCACTCATCCGCTGTTCCTCTCAGCTAGCTCCGCCGCCGGGGGAATCCACGGACAGAGAAAGCGTGTCCACTCCGGATGTTCGGCCCGGCTGGCGCGAGGAGGGCGGAGCTCAGACTCAGGACTTTGTGCGGTTCCTCCATCAGAACCTGGTGATGGCGCCGGCGATGTTCTCCAGAGCTGACCGAGCCTCGGACGGAGGGAAACGCCGGATAGCGTCCAGCGCCGTGTTACCATGCTGAGTGCAGAGATCTACAGCCTGCTGAACTCCGCCCCCTGATCTAATCCCAGTCCACAGCTGGGGAGAGAGGAAAGAGAAACGCTGTTAAACAAACACACACACACACACACACACCATACGTTTTAGATCACACCTGACCAGATGTTGTACTCGACGGATTGGAATTATTGAAATTGACTGCAATTCCCACACACCCTCTGGGTAGATTTGGTCCGTCTCTGTCTGATCTTAACTTGTCTGTCTGGTCTGATCTGTCCTCACTAAACTTGTCTGTCTCGTCTGTCTCTGATCTTGACTCGTCTGTCTGGTCTGTCTGCTCTTGACTCGTCTGTCTGGTCTGTGTCTGTCTGCTCTTGACTCGTCTGTCTGGTCTGTGTCTGTCTGCTCTTGACTCGTCTGTCTGGTCTGTGTCTGTCTGCTCTTGACTCATCTGTCTGGTCTGTGTCTTTGTCTGCTCTTGACTCGTCTGTCTGGTCTGTGTCTGTCTGCTCTTGACTCGTCTGTCTGGTCTGTGTCTGTCTGCTCTTGACTCGTCTGTCTGGTCTGTGTCTGTCTGGTCTGTGTCTGTCTGCTCTTGACTCGTCTGTCTGGTCTGTGTCTGTCTGCTCTTGACTCGTCTGTCTGGTCTGTGTCTGTCTGCTCTTGACTCGTCTGTCTGGTCTGTCTTTGTCTGCTCTTGACTCGTCTGTCTGGTCTGTGTCTGTCTGCTCTTGACTCGTCTGTCTGGTCTGTGTCTGTCTGCTCTTGACTCGTCTGTCTGGTCTGTGTCTGTCTGCTCTTGACTCGTCTGTCTGGTCTGTGTCTGTCTGCTCTTGACTCGTCTGTCTGGTCTGTCTCTGTCTGCTCTTGACTCGTCTGTCTGGTCTGTGTCTGTCTGCTCTTGACTCGTCTGTCTGGTCTGTCTCTGTCTGCTCTTGACTCGTCTGTCTTGTCTGTCTCTCCATCCTGCTCTGGTCATTATGGTAGTCTATCATAGTATCTAGTTCCTATTTTAAGAGCATTCCAGAAAAACACACACACACACACTTAATTTGTGCTGTGGGTTTGCTGAAGGCATTTTGGAAATGTGATTTGCTGAAGACTGATTATGAGTGATAAGTTAGAAATGGCAGCGAGAGAAAGTGGAAGAGAGAGAGTGAGAGAGAGAGAGAGAGAGAGAGAGTGAGAGAGAGAGAGAGAGAGAGAGAGAAATGCAGGCAGCAACATCATTCTCACTCCATCTCTCAACTTTCTCTCTCTCTCTCTCTCTCTCTCTCTTCCACTTTCTCTCTCTGTCTCACTGTTTTTGGTGAACTTTGACCCCACAGTCCTTTAACCTAATAATCTAACATCCACAGTGTAAAAATTTTACCTGTGTGTGTGTGTGTGTAAGTAAAACAGCACATGCCTAACAACAGAGATGCATTAAACAAGGTGAAGCGGGATGTGCAAAGTTTAGAGTGTGTGTGTGTGTTAAAGGAGACCCTCTCATGATGTCTCGCTGTCACAACGTCTTTCTGTCTCCTCTACAAATAAACCAGCCACTCAATCCTCCTGTATCTCGTTTCTACGGCGACCTGAGCTCTCTCTATCTCTCCCATCCCTCCACTTTCTCTCTCACATCCAGCCCCGTTCTCATCCCTCAGTCTGTCTCACTTTCTCTCTATCTGTCTCTTTCTCTCTCTGTCTCTCCCTTTCTCTCTCTCCCTCCCTCCCTGACTTTGGAAACCAAATTTCTAAACTATCAGTTACAGAGAGCAGACACCTCTGATACCCTCTCTCTCTCTCTCTCTCTCTCTCTCTCACACACACACACACACACACACACACACTTCTTTCAGACGTTAAATAATTTCGGATATTTGATCTCTTTAACTGTGTAATTACATCAGTGATAGTGATTATTAATTCATTTAATTAATAAATAATTGAAACAAATGTAAATAATAAAAACAAATACAGAATTCAGTACTCAGCAGTCAGTAAACAGCAAAAAAAATAAAAATAAAAATAAATAAATATATAAATAGGAAATATTTTACATAACATACTTTAGACTTTTGTCTCAATCAGCCCTATAGTTAAAAACAGGTGTTATCAATGTGTTATTAATGTGTTATTCCCTCTATTATGCCTATTTATTCCCTATAATCTAGCCGAATAAATAACTAACAATGATCACTTCTAGATTTAAGGATTCAGATGATCCTCAATATCTGATCTTTCTACAGTCAAGTGCAAAAGTTTGTTACCCCCACCCCCACCCCACGAGGTGAAGGAATGATGAAGCTTCAATTCTTGCAATTCAGATTTTTTCATTTCCCCCCCCAAAAAAGAAATATCTGGATAAAGACTTCACTCGGCCAGACTGAACAGAAGATTTTTCAGCATAAGGCGTCTGTCTGTTGTCTGTCTGACGATTGATGAGGTCAGTGCACTTCATCTCTTTCCAGGGGTGTGTAAATTTTTGCACCGGGCGAATTAAACCCGGCTGTGTGGAGACGCTCACCTTGGAGTAATCCATGTGTGTTGTGGAGTTCTGGGCCTGTAGAGAGAGCGAGAGAGAGACGGAGAGAGGTGTTTGTGGTTTTACTGATAAACTGATAAAGATGAATCCACACCTTCTGACCAATCAGAGCCCGGGATTCTGCAGCGCTGTGTGAGATACCTGCTGTAGCTGGCGCATCCACACCTCGTGTCCGACGATCAGACGGTGGAAAACCACAGGAGCCGAGTCCAGAGAGAAGACGACCGGGTCGGAACCACGCTTCGTGAAGGGCTGCAGGTCTGAATTCAGCTACAGCATGCACGCGCGCACACACACACACACACACACACACACACAGAGAAACAAACAAGTCATTTAAAAGCTCCAGCATGAGCACTGGGACACGTTACCATGGAGACCCTACTGTCAATCATACTGCAATCTGATACGCCTACAAGTCAGCATTTAATTAGACTTTTAAGTCATCATTAAATAGATATATTTATTTCTACTTCCTAAATTAGCAATTGTTTTAATTTATATACCTTTTTTCCCCCTTATTCTTTAAGACACACCCCCTTTGTTCCCACCTCTGAGCCATTTCCCATGTGACACTTTCAGGGAATTTCCTAACTAATTTCCGGATTCTTGGAGGCAGAGCAGGGTGTAGAAATAAACCTCCCTGAGCTGAGGAGCATCTGATTCTGATTCATGATTCATTTGTTCCTATATTTTGAAGCTGATCATAAACGCTTTGAGTTGTTAAATGGAACTCTTCGCTCCTCCTGGCGGTTTTTGTCCTCGTTCACTTCACTGGAGAAACAGAACACACTCGGGCGTCAGGTGTGTGTTCACGTGTTTTGTTCCTCACCTTGTGTGCCAGAGCGAGGTGTTTGCCGTACTCATAAGCGAGAGTCTGAGCCTCCGCGTCGTGTCTCGCCAACTCCATGGCCGCCTGGCAGCTCTTAGCCAGCAATGCACCATGGGAGAGGAAGGCCTGGTCCTCCCACGACGCCACCGACGGCTTTCCCTCCTTACAAAAAAAAAATAATAATAAAATAATAATAATAATTTTTAAAAAATCTATTTTTAATCTTTTTTTTTCTAATTTGACAAAATTTCTTTTTCTCTTTGGCATTTTATCTTGTACTGTATTTTATTTTATGTTGTAATTTGATTTCTTTTGACTGCCACATAAATAAAACATTTTATATATCTGCCTCTATTAATTATTATTATTATTATTATTTAACATAAGGATGTAATCAATAACAATTATCCAGTAGGGTGGGTTAATTAATAATAATAATAATAATAATAATAATAATAAATATTTAAAATATTTTTTTAGTTTCCCATTCAAATGTATTAATAATAAAACAATTCGATTTACAAATTTTTTTTATTACATTTTTAAAAATCTGTTTTAGTTTGTTTATTTAGTATAATTCAGAACAAAATGTAATCATTGTTACTGTTTATCTTTTTTGAACATTTAGAGTCATTGGGGGGAACTATTTATTTTATTTACTTATGATTTAATGATAATTGTTTAAATAATAATTTATTAATAATTTTACTCAGAATTCACGACTTTAATGTTTCTCAGAGATTTCTCTCATGAACAGAGAACCAAAAAAACTAATAACCACATTACTCTATTATTATTATTATTATTAGTTGTAATTAGTGTAAAAACTCTGGTTAATAATATTAGAGAAATGATTTAATGATGAATTTCCTCTCAGCGGCTCCCAGGAATAACACCTGCTTATAAAAGTCTGATATGTGATCTGATCATCCTGAGTCTGATCTCCAGCTTCAAAGTCAAGAGAAAAAAAAATAAATTTCCTCCAAAAGATGAAGAAACCTGAGAAACGTCTTCATTCCTCCGCCAAAACACACTGAGAGAGAGAGAGAGAGAGAGTGTGCACGAGAGAGAGAGAGAGAGAGAGAGAGAGAAAGAGAGAGAAAGTTGTGGGCGGAGTTTAGTACCTGTTCCTCTCTCTCAGCTGAAACACAGGGATGAAACACTAAACACTGCAGGAGGAGTGAGAGTGAAACCGGAGCCGGATTTCAGGAGGAAAGCGATTCGTGCTCCTGCTCGGAATCTTCTCGGCTAAAAGGGGTGAAAAGAAACACGACCCACCTCTCTCTCTCTCTCTCTCTCTCTCTCTCTCTCTTAATCCATCTCAAGTACTTCATACACAGGAGAAAACTTACTGCTTAGAATAATAATAATAATAATAATTTAATTCAGATGAACTCTACACAAGCTTTATTATCATGCCTTATACCGACTAATTTAATTATGTTAATTAATTTAATATTATATTACTAATATTAAATAATAATAATTAATATTATATATATATGTCTGGAATTTAAAAGTAATGTTGAAAAACTGTAGATAGTTGATGGAAATGTAATGTCATTTTTTTTATTATTATTATTAATTTTTTTTAGTAATTTATTTATTTATTTATATATATATATGATTTTAAAGAGCTGTCAAGAGTTGAGCTGTACTGTGAGATAAATGATCATAATATTGATATTAATATCGATTACATGGCCCCGCCTTAAACCGAACCCTGTATGGCTCCATTTCGGATTTCAGTCGTGTTTAATTGGACCAAAAGTGGTGAGAATCAAACAATAATTAAAAAAAGGTCAGTGGCTCCTCCCTTTGATCACTGGCTCCTCCCTCTACACGGTAAAAGTGCGGTGTTGATGAACCGTCGCTCGCGGATCGTCCCGGTGTCTTACCTCGCCACAGGTGGAGCTTTCGTAATAGACGCCCTGCACCAGGTCTCCGATGGCACTGGAAATCAGCTCCACCACCTGAAAGACAAAAACACACACACACAACTCAAAAACTCCTCACAGGAAGTGGATCGCTCTGACGTCTGGCCGGCGCTTGTGTTCTTCATCTGAGGAGTTTCTGAATCAGGAGGGGGGTGGGGGGGGCGGTCTGGGGGGAATACGGTCACTCCAACACACCTATCAAACAGATGGTCAGTCCAAATAACTGAGGGATTAATAAAGGTTCAGACATCTGGACACACACACACACACACACACAGAGAAAAAAAAGAGTGGAAAAAGGACAGAAAGTGAGAAAGAAATCGAAGCAAGACAAGAGGGAAGAGTGTACAAGTGTTGTAAGGCTCCAAATGAAATTTGTGACATTTCACCAAGTTCACCAAGGGAAAGACGTGGAGTCTGAGAAGTCTCGCGTTACAAATCCCATTCCGAAATGGCAATCCGATATCTTAACTCGGAATTAGGCATGTGCCGATATTACATTCCACACCGCCATAACTGACTGAATGTCTATCAGCGTTACATGATAGCGTATTTGGTGGAGAGAAGAAAAAAGAAAAATCAAAGTTACTTGCGTTTCAGCTGCATTTGTAAACGTGATCCACGCTCTGAGATACACTTCGGCTCGGACGTGGGGTTCTCAAAACCTCTTAAAACTTTTAGCCGGTGAACGGAATTATCCAGACTCTCTTCCAAGAAGGAGACGTTCTCGGAGCAGGATCCCAGAAGCACTCCCAACCCCCCGAAAACCTCCAGCCTTCTACCATGACATCGAACCAAACCCCATAGTCAAGAGCTCTGAGTTCTGGATGCTGCTATCATCTCAAACCAGGTCATTTCAGACGACTCCCAAACCCCCAGCAACAGATTCCACACTCCTAAAAGTGATCCCCAGACATTCCCAAGCCACAAGTGAGATGTAATCTGTCACACGTTATGGGTCTGCCCCGGGGGTCTCCATCCTGCAGGATGTTCCTGACACAGATCTCGCAGGAACCGAGTATGGGGCATCTTTATAGCGTACCCAAAACCTGTCAGATGCTGGAAGATGTTGATCTCCAGAACACTGAGCTCTTCATCACTTTACTGACATGTAGTGAACATCTGGAGAACATTTTGGTGACTTCAAGTCAATGACTGTCCGTTTAACAAAGGTGGAATGTGGTGGAGATCGCTGGGGTTTGGTGGAAATCATCAGTTCAGGATTGCTGAGTCACGGTTTTGAATCTGATGGAGAACGATGAAAGCTGATGAGTGGATGGAACGTTTCTACTGGAAATGTCGAAAATGTTGCTATGGACATCCTGGTATATTGGTGCTGTTTAGAGCTGTGTGTGTGTGTGTGTGTGTGTGTGGAGTTGCTGCTACACAGCTCCAAGCCCTGTTTACTCTCTGTGTAGATTTGGTCACATTCATGCCTCATCTGAGTGGGTTCTCCAGGTTCTTCCAACCTCCCACACAGCTAGAAGTTCCACCAAAGTGGACGGTGGACTGGGCATCAGATCCAACGTGTATCCTGCATTCTTTCACATTGCGTGGTGTGTGTGTGTCTGAACCTCTGCGTGAACCTGGCAGAAGGTGAGTGCTGGAAAGCGTGGGTGCTGGATGGACTAAACTGTTGCATTGTATCTGCTGCGTGTGTGTTCAGCGGGTCAGAAAACGTCAGATGGAAAATGTTTGGGGTGCGTCACGAAGAACGCTGACGTCTGTCCGCTTGGAAGTGGAAAAACGACGGCGTCAGCGAGTCGGTCAGCGTCGGTCTGTAGGAAAATGCTAGCGTTTGTTGGAGATGGTTGGAATGTCTGCTGGGGAACGTTGCTGTTGTTGTTGTTGGAGATCGTTTGTGTGTGTGTATGTGTTAGAGAATGTGTGTCTCTTGGAAAACACCAATCAGCATTTGTCAAAGCTGGTGCTGGACGGAAAGCTTTTGGTGTGTGTGGAACCGAGAACATGGCTAAGAGATTGGATCTGATGAAGAACTTCAACGTTCTGGTGGAGAACATGAGTGTGTGTGTGTATCTGTTGATGTCAGTTCTCTGGAGAGTGTTGGCATCTGATGGAGCTTTCCTGCAGGAGATATGAAGGCTACATTAAACTCCTCGTACATATGAACACTGTGACTAGAGAAGGTTCTTCTGAAATTCACTCTTTCACTGAATTAACCCTAGTATCTATTTCCCACCACTCCATCCCTCCATCTCTCCTTCACTCAGCCGTCTCTCCCGCCGTTTCTGAAAGACTCATCTGTGAACGGGGATTGTCTACGGCGGGAAAATAACTCCCGTCAGCAGTGGATCATTAAGTCCAGACACTTGTCTTTTTTTTTTTATATATATATATTTCATATTTAGTTACACAGCTCTGTTTCTTCGGCTCTCCTTCCTTTTTTTCCCTTTACTTTTCCTTACTCGCTAACTTTCATCTCTCTCTCCGTCTGTGCCCTTTAGGTAACCGGATCCTTGAGGAAATATTGAGGCAATCCGACTCCTTCACCCAGAGCTCGAAAAGGACAATGCTCCTACAGTGTTACCAGATGTGCTGCCTCGAACACTCGGTACAGGGGAGACGTTAATGTGTGTGTGTGTGTGCGACGTGAAGGGGGGCTTTTTTCGGAAAGTATCAGATAAGCCCTCCTCCCTCGGCCTCGTCTCATTCCCAAATCCAGCCGGTGTCGCGTTTCGCCGACAGGTCTGTGAGGGAGGAAAGAGGAGACGACCTCGTCCGGATCGCTTTACCGTTTATGCTAGTGCCGAGCCAGGATCCCACTCACATACACACACACACACACACACACACACCAAGCCAGGAACCCACTCAAGGCCACATAGTACACATCACAGATCACTCAGCGGATGAAAGAAAAAAAAAAAAGCACTCAGCTGCGTCGCTAGCTTCACTGATTTGTGCCGCTAATGGCCTGGCGCTAAATGTAACGGCACTGCAGACGTGAAGCCTCATTTGTGCAAGCTAAAGCACTCGCGCTTCACAGCTGAGAGAACACCAATCACACCAACGAGAGCTGGGCTGAGGTGTCGGAACTGTGTGTGTGTGTGTGTGTGAGAGAGAGTTGGAAAGTTTCTCAAATGTTCTCCTACTTTCACAGCAACCCGTTCAGCTTTGTCACCTACTGAATGTTGTGATGTTATAAAAAGGAAACATTAAAATGTTGGTGTTTTATATGGAAGCTGGTGGAGAAGGTCAGTGAGGGTTGAGGAAATAATGTAATGTTCTGATGGATGAAGAATTTTCACACCATGTCGATGTTTGGTGGTCAGAGGACGCTGGTGTCTTTCATGTCAGAAGAAATTTGTTGTTTGATGATTGGAGAATGTTGATGTTTGTCGCCTAGAAAAGGTTCGGGCTTCTTGTCTGGAGAACAATGCTGCTTGTTGTATGGGAGAATACACGTTTGTTACCTGGAGAACGTTGGTGATTGTTACCTGGAGAACGTTGGTGATTGTTACCTGGAGAACGTTGGTGATTGTTACCTGGAGAACGTTGGTGATTGTTACCTGGAGAACGTTGGTGATTGTTACCTGGAGAACGTTGGTGATTGTTACCTGGAGAACGTTGGTGATTGTTACCTGGAGAACGTTGGTGATTGTTACCTGGAGAACGTTGGTGATTGTTACCTGGAGAACGTTGGTGATTGTTATTTGAAGAACGTTGGTGATTGTT
>NC_080712.1:33422645-33425145 GCF_019097595.1 Hemibagrus wyckioides | reverse complement strand
GGGGACTGACAGGTACAGAGGCCACGCCTCCTTCACTGGGTCTAACAGGTACAGAGGCCATGCCTCCTTTACTGGGACTGACAGGTAGAGAGTCCACGCCTCCTTTACTGGGACTGACAGGTAGAGAGTCCACGCCCCCTTTACGGGGACTGACAGGTAGAGAGGCCATGCCTCCTTTACTGGGACTGACAGGTAGACAGTCCACGACTCCTTTACGGGGACTGACAGGTAGACAGTCCACGACTCCTTTACGGGGACTGACAGGTAGAGAGGCCATGCCTCCTTTACGGGGACTGACAGGTACAGAGTCCACGCCTCCTTTACGGGGACTGACAGGTAGAGAGGCCATGCCTCCTTTACGGGGACTGACAGGTACAGAGTCCACGCCTCCTTTACGGGGACTGACAGGTAGAGAGGCCATGCCTCCTTTACTGGGACTGACAGGTAGACAGTCCACGACTCCTTTACGGGGACTGACAGGTACAGAGTCCATGCCTCCTTTACTGGGACTGACAGGTACAGAGCACACGCCTCCTTCCCTAGGACTGACAGGTACAGAGGCCACGCCTCCTTCACTAGGACTGACAGGTACAGAGGCCATGCCTCTTTCACTAGGACTGACAGGTACAGAGGCCATGCCTCTTTCACTAGGACTGACAGGTACAGAGGCCATGCCTCTTTCACTAGGACTGACAGGTACAGAGGCCACGCCTCCTTCACTAGGACTGACAGGTACAGAGGCCACGCCTCGTTCACTAGGACTGACAGGTACAGAGGCCATGCCTCTTTCACTAGGACTGACAGGTACAGAGGCCACGCCTCCTTCACTAGGACTGACAGGTACAGAGGCCACGCCTCTTTCACTAGGACTGACAGGTTCAGAGGCCATGCCTCTTTCACTAGGACTGACAGGTACAGAGGCCATGCCTACTTTACTGGGACTAATAGGTACAGAGGCCATGCCTTCTGTAACAAACTGACAGATACATAAACCACGCCTTTATCTAAGAAGCACAGAGGCCACACCTCCTTCACTGAGTCATCAGACTCTATTTAAACAGAACACGACTCTGTGGATTGTTCTGCGTTGGTTCTGTAAATCCACGCCCCCTTCCATCAGCTCCGACTCTCACAGTGAACCTCCTGCACTAAAATGAACAGCAGGAAACAAATCTAAATCCTATTTTCCACCTCAACGCTCCTCTGTGCTTCCTGTGTGTGTGTGTGTGTGTGTGTGTGTGTGTGTGGGGAGTCAGTGGGCGGAGCCCAATGGAGAATATAAATAGCTTTGAGACTCAGTTGCTGGGCAACCAAAGCTACAGAACTGAGAGGTTCCGCCCCCAGACACGCCCACTTTCTCCATACACTCCATTTGCTCTGCGGATTTAACTTGCATACACACACTCTCACACACACAGACACACACACAGGGTAACCTAGTGTAATGTATTTGCTCCTCATGTAAGAGCTTTTGTCTTGCAGCCTGATAAATCACAAGAAGATGTAATAATAAAAAAATCCCAGCATGCATCTGAACAGGGGTCGCCTCCTCGTCCTCGGTAGGATAATAAAACATGGAGGAAATCTTTTTTTTGGGTCAGGTAGAACTCCTGAAGCGCTGTTATCTAATTCTGATTTGAGTGCGACGAAGATGTGAAGAGGATGAAGAAAGGAGGTGGAGTCATTATCCTCACCCGCCCTGATGGACACCGCTCCATGTATTCAGAAATATAGAATGGGTGTTAAGACACGTGAAAACGTGTGAAATCACAGATAAGGCTTGAATTCGTTGCGTGTGGATGTCGATGTGTGGTTTAACACACGCCAGGAAAAAACTCTCCGGAAGCCGACATTGTGCATCACAGGAAGTGCTCTTACACCGCTCAGTCTTTACGCAGCTTTGTGGGCGTGGCTAAATGTAGTGCTTTACATTTAGCAAATTTCACGGTGTTTTATCAACGGACAAGAAGGAAAAACAAATCAGCGTGAATTTTGAGTTTGCCTGAAAATATTTACGCAACATTAATTAAAGACAGATAAACGAGGCTCAGGGAAGGTCATGAAGATCCGCGAGGTCACGACCTGATATCGTAAACATTTCTGCCTCACGCCGTCCACCTCGACGCCACAGAGAGCGACTGACCAGCGCTAGAAATTTCTTTTAATGATCAATAAATTCTGACGGAGAATAATGAAGTGTTTCAGAGATTCCTCATTTTCTTCTCCTAACGAGTAGAACCATCTGTCTCACACACACACACACACACACACACAGAGTGGCCACGAAGCAGAAGACGTTTTACAAATGCCGCGTGTCAAGTGGGCGGAGAGCAGCCGACTGCTCCATCCATCAACGCACACACACACACCTTTAATGGTCTCACACACACACACACACCTTTAATGGTCTCTCACACACACACACTCCTCTAATGATCTCAGAGTGTGTGTCTGTGTGTGTGTGTGTGTTGACGTGCATGCGAGCTGACCTCCACACCTG
>NC_080712.1:33390145-33415145 GCF_019097595.1 Hemibagrus wyckioides | reverse complement strand
ACTCACATATACACACCCTCACACACACTCTCTCACATACACACACTCTCTCACACACACACTCTCTCTCACACACACACTGGCACACACACTCACTCTCACATACACACACTCACACACTCACTCACATACACACACTCTCACATACACTCATGCAGACACACTCACGCACACACACACTCTCACACACACACAAACATACACTCACTCACACTCTTGCATACACTCACACACACACACACTCTGACACACACATGCACTCTCACACACATACACTTGCACACACACACACAGACACATTCTCTCTCACACACACCATTTATAAATGAATTAATTTAAATGTACAGATTTTTTTTTAAATGTGAATTTCGACAAAGATAAAAATCAGCTCTTTGTTTAAGAAAAATTTAGGCCTTGCTTCCTTGTGATATTTTTCCTGAGAGACTGAGACGTGTGTGTGTGTGTGTGTGTGTGTGTGTAGGCTTTCCACCACAAGTGCAGCCAAAAATCCCCATAATGCTCAGTAATTGTATGTAAATGATGGAGCAGAGAGCTCAGCTAATGAAGTGACCTCTCTCTCTCTCTGTCTCCCTCTCTCCCCCACCTCTCTCCCTCTCTTTCTCTCCCTCGCTCTCTCTCTCCGTCTCCCTCTCTCCCTCTCTCTCTCTCCTTCTGTGTCTCTCTCTCTCTCTCTCTCTCTGTCTTCAGAAGTACTGAAAGCAGAGGGGTGGGGGTGGGGGGTTGCTCAGGAGGTCCTGTGAGGTCCGTGGAGGTCGAGGGGGCGAGTGTATGACGATCCCGAACGCCTTTCAACGCGGTCATTAATATTCCAGAGAGAAACGCGGCGGGCCAAGACAGGGAGTGTGCTAGCCGCTAACCTCTCCCTTCAAAAAGATCAGACGCTGCAGAGGAACGTTTCCGAACCCACAACCAGCAGGAAGGAGCAGGAGGAGCTGTCGCAATATTCCAGCTCCACATCGCAATAATCAGCACACTGTTTAATCCATCATCCCCACTGTGTGTGTGTGTGTGTGTGTGTGTGTAATAAAACCTCAGATGATAATGAGATGTTTCATACACCTGGTCCAAAATCCACTCACCAGAGATCACATGATCATCCGCAAGACATACAGTAGATCTGGTGTACCTGAAAGATATAGATCTGGTGTACCTGAGGACACACCCACCTCACCTCAGCCCAGTGTTTACTTTTATCACAAGTGTGTGTGTGTGATAAAAGTGCACATAAAGTAAGGTTATTAAATGAGTCGCTGCCCTTTAAGAGAAGATTTGTCCTCAGACACTACAGCAGCAGAGATGGAGAACGTGTTCAGTCTGTTCAGAAATGTGAAGATAAAAGAAGTCAAACCAAAAAAAAACTGAAACTGAAGTGAAAAAGAGAAAATGGGAGGGAAACAAGGAAGAGAAGAGAAGAGAAGAGAAGAGAAGAGAAGAGAAGAGAAGAGAAGAGAAGAGAAGAGAAGATCTCAGCGCTGGACAGGACAGATGATGGTATAAAGGAGCTCAATAAGACAATCAGTGTGGAGTGTGGACGTTTGGAGTGTGGACAGTGGAGGTGTGTGTAGGTGTGGAGAGTGGACAGTGGAGGTGTAGAGTGTGGAGAGTGGAGGTGTGGAGAGTAAGGTGTGGAGGTGTGTGGAGGTATGGAGTGTGTGGAGTGTGAAGGTGTGGAGTGTGGACAGTGGAGGAGTGAAGTGTGTAGGTGTGGAGTGTGAAGGTGTGTGTAGGTGTGTATAGGTGTGGACAGTGGAGGTGTGTACGTGTGGACAGTGGAGGTGTGGAGTGTGGAGGTGTGTGGAGGTGTGTTTAGGTGTGATGGTGTAGAGTGTGGACAGTGGAGGTGTGTGTAGGTGTGGAGTGTGAAGGTGTAGAGTGTGGACAGTGGAGGTGTGTGAAGGTGTGGAGTGTGAAGGTGTGGAATGTGTAGGTGTGGAGTGTGAAGGTGTGGAGTGTGAAGGTGTAGAGTGTGGACAGTGGAGGTGTGTGAAGGTGTGGAGTGTGAAGGTGTGGAATGTGTAGGTGTGGAGTGTGAAGGTGTGGAGTGTGAAGGTGTAGAGTGTGGACAGTGGAGGTGTGGAGTGTGTAGGTTAGAAGTGTGTAGGTGTGGAGTGTGAAGGTGTAGAGTGTGGACAGTGGAGGTGTGTGTAGGTGTGGAGTGTGAAGGTGTGAAGTGTGTAGTTGTGGAGTGTGAAGGTGTGGAGTGTGTAGGTGTGGAGTGTGAAGGTGTGGAGTGTGAAGGTGTGGAGTGTGTAGGTGTGGAGTGTGAAGGTGTGGAGTGTGAAGGTGTGGAGTGTGAAGGTGTGGAGTGTGAAGGTGTGGAGTGTGTAGGTGTAGAGTGTGGACAGTGGAGGTGTGTGTAGGTGTGGAGTGTGAAGGTGTGGAGTGTGTAGGTGTGGAGTGTGGACAGTGGAGGTGTGTGTAGGTGTGTGAAGGTGTGGAGTGTGTAGGTGTGGAGTGTGAAGGTGTGGAGTGTGTAGGTGTAGAGTGTGGACAGTGGAGGTGTGTGTAGGTGTGGAGTGTGAAGGTGTGGAGTGTGTAGGTGTGGAGTGTGTAGGTGTGGAGTATGAAGGTGTGGAGTGTGAAGGTGTGGAATGTGTAGGTGTGGAGTGTGAAGGTGTGGAGTGTGAAGGTGTGGAGTGTGAAGGTGTGGAGTGTGAAGGTGTAGAGTGTGGACAGTGGAGGTGTGTGTAGGTGTGGAGTGTGAAGGTGTGGAGTGTGTAGGTGTGGAGTGTGTAGGTGTGGAGTGTGTAGGTGTGGAGTGTGAAGGTGTGGAGTGTGAAGGTGTAGAGTGTGGACAGTGGAGGTGTGTGTAGGTGTGGAGTGTGTAGGTGTGGAGTGTGAAGGTGTGGAGTGTGAAGGTGTGGAGTGTGAAGGTGTGGAGTGTGTAGGTGTAGAGTGTGGACAGTGGAGGTGTGTGTAGGTGTGGAGTGTGAAGGTGTGGAGTGTGAAGGTGTGGAGTGTGAAGGTGTGGAGTGTGAAGGTGTAGAGTGTGGACAGTGGAGGTGTGTGTAGGTGTGGAGTGTGAAGGTGTGGAGTGTGTAGGTGTGGAGTGTGTAGGTGTGGAGTGTGAAGGTGTGGAGTGTGAAGGTGTGGAGTGTGAAGGTGTAGAGTGTGGACAGTGGAGGTGTGTGTAGGTGTGGAGTGTGAAGGTGTGGAGTGTGTAGGTGTGGAGTGTGTAGGTGTGGAGTGTGAAGGTGTGGAGTGTGAAGGTGTGGAGTGTGAAGGTGTGGAGTGTGGACAGTGGAGGTGTGTGTAGGTGTGGAGTGTGAAGGTGTGGAGTGTGTAGGTGTGGAGTGTGTAGGTGTGGAGTGTGAAGGTGTGGAGTGTGAAGGTGTGGAGTGTGAAGGTGTAGAGTGTGGACAGTGGAGGTGTGTGTAGGTGTG
Source organism: Hemibagrus wyckioides (assembly GCF_019097595.1). Taxonomy (NCBI): domain Eukaryota; kingdom Metazoa; phylum Chordata; class Actinopteri; order Siluriformes; family Bagridae; genus Hemibagrus; species Hemibagrus wyckioides. The sequence goes on along the minus strand of NC_080712.1, from coordinate 33,411,741 downwards.
GAGTGTGAAGGTGTGGAGTGTGAAGGTGTGGAGTGTGTAGGTGTGGAGTGTGAAGGTGTAGAGTGTGGACAGTGGAGGTGTGTGTAGGTGTGGAGTGTGAAGGTGTGGAGTGTGAAGGTGTGGAGTGTGAAGGTGTGGAGTGTGTAGGTGTGGAGTGTGAAGGTGTGGAGTGTGTAGCTGTAGAGTGTGGACAGTGGAGGTGTGTGTAGGTGTGGAGTGTGAAGGTGTAGAGTGTGGACACTGGAGCTGTGGAGTGTGTAGGTGTGGAGTGTGTAGGTGTAGAGTGTGGACAGTGGAGATGTGTGTAGGTGTGGAGTGTGAAGGTGTGGAGTGTGTAGGTGTGGAGTGTGAAGGTGTGGAATGTGTAGGTGTGGAGTGTGTAGGTGTGGAGTGTGAAGGTGTGGAGTGTGAAGGTGTGGAGTGTGAAGGTGTAGAGTGTGGACAGTGGAGGTGTGTGTAGGTGTGGAGTGTGAAGGTGTGGAGTGTGAAGGTGTGGAGTGTGTAGGTGTGGAGTGTGAAGGTGTAGAGTGTGGACAGTGGAGGTGTGTGTAGGTGTGGAGTGTGTAGGTGTGGAGTGTGAAGGTGTGGAGTGTGAAGGTGTGGAGTGTGTAGGTGTAGAGTGTGGACAGTGGAGATGTGTGTAGGTGTGGAGTGTGAAGGTGTGGAGTGTGTAGGTGTGGAGTGTGTAGGTGTGGAGTGTGTAGGTGTGGAGTGTGAAGGTGTGGAGTGTGTAGGTGTGGAGTGTGAAGGTGTAGAGTGTGGACACTGGAGCTGTGGAGTGTGTAGGTGTGGAGTGTGAAGGTGTGGAGTGTGAAGGTGTGGAGTGTGTAGGTGTAGAGTGTGGACAGTGGAGGTGTGTGTAGGTGTGGAGTGTGAAGGTGTGGAATGTGTAGGTGTGGAGTGTGTAGGTGTGGAGTGTGAAGGTGTGGAGTGTGAAGGTGTAGAGTGTGGACAGTGGAGATGTGTGTAGGTGTGGAGTGTGAAGGTGTGGAGTGTGTAGGTGTGGAGTGTGTAGGTGTGGAGTGTGAAGGTGTGGAGTGTGTAGGTGTGGAGTGTGTAGGTGTGGAGTGTGGACACTGGAGCTGTGGAGTGTGTAGGTGTGGAGTGTGAAGGTGTGGAGTGTGTAGGTGTAGAGTGTGGACAGTGGAGGTGTGTGTAGGTGTGGAGTGTGAAGGTGTGGAGTGTGGACACTGGAGCTGTGGAGTGTGTAGGTGTGGAGTGTGAAGGTGTAGAGTGTGGACAGTGGAGGTGTGTGTAGGTGTGGAGTGTGAAGGTGTGGAGTGTGAAGGTGTGGAGTGTGAAGGTGTGGAGTGTGTAGGTGTGGAGTGTGAAGGTGTAGAGTGTGGACACTGGAGCTGTGGAGTGTGTAGGTTAGAAGTGTGTAGGTGTAGAGTGTGGACAGTGGAGGTGTGGAGGTCATGAAGCTCAATGTTCATCGCTATGGAAACATCAGAATTAAAACTCTACAGTCTCAGAGTTCTGACACGTCTCCTGATTTGTGTCCTGAGATCGTTAAAAAACGTCGAGTAAATAAGTAAACAAATTGAGCCTGAAGGTGTCATCACACAGGTCACCTCATAATCTGTGGAGCTGAAACAGCAATCTGCAGCAGAAGGTCACTGTGGGAAAGCGCTAGCATTCGAACCCACGCTCCTGTGCTCTGAAACACCCACTGAGCCGATAAAGAGGGCGTTAATGAGCTGTTAACGAGCTGTTAATGAGAGCAGGAGAACCCGGAGAACGTGTGCAGCTCTGGAGCTCTAATATCCAGCCTGTAGGTGGGCAGGAAAAAAAAGAACCATTTCCTTTCGGTTTTTTATAGCCACTACGCACCGCCGCTGCTCGTCATGAATTAGCGCCGTGGCAACGGGGACAAGATGACAGCAGGACACGCCCCCTAAGACACACAGCTTGAACGACACGCCTCCTTATGACCCGCTTAACCTTCACCACGGTGGGGGGGGGAGGATAAAAGAAAGAAAAGAAGAAAAAACAGAAAAGAGAGCCAAAGTGCTGTAATAAAGGAAATAATGAAATAATGAAAAAGTAAGGGAATAAAAGAAAGAAAGGTAGGAGGGTAAAAAGAAAAAAAGGGAGCACATGAACATGTGAAGTAAAAAAAGGAAAGAAAAATGTGTAAATAAAGCAAAGCAAATAAAAAAAAGGAGGAAGAAAAACTAAATTATAGAAATAGAAGTGGAAATGAGAAGAAAGAAAGAAAGAAAGAAAGAAAGAAAGAAAGAAAGAAAGAAAGAAAGAAAGAAAGAAAGAAAGAAAGAAAGAAAGAAAGAAAGAAAATGGAAGAGTGCTTAAGAAGAACTGATGACTGAAGGTGGAAGAAATAAAAAAAAAGTAAAGGAAGGATAGAAAAGATGAGAAGAAAAATATATTTTTTAAAAAGTACAAGAAAGAGAGGATAAATATAAAGAAAAAGAAAAATTTTAAAAAGTAAGATCAGAGGGAGGGAGGGAAGGAAGGAAGGAAGGAAGGTAGGAAGGAAGGAAGGAAGGAAGGAAGGAAAGAAAGATATGTAAAAAAAATGGATGGAGGGAAGAACTAGAAAAGTAGGAATAATAAGACTAAGTGAAGTGAAATGAGATGAATAAATGAAAAAAAAAAAGGTAAGGAAAGACAGATGGAGTGTAAAAAGAAGTTATCTGCCACTCCGTTACAGTGATCTACCACTCCATCACAGTGATCTACCACTCCGTCACAGTGATCTGCCGCTCCGTCACAGTGATCTACCACTCCGTTACAGTGATCTACCACTCCATTACTGTGACCTACCTCTCCGTTACAGTGATCTACCGCTCCATTACTGATCTACTGCTCCGTTACAGTGATCTACTGCTCCGTTACAGTGATCTACCACTCTGTTACAGTGATCTACCACTCCGTTACAGTGATCTGCCACTCCATTACAGTGATCTACCACTCTGTTAGTGATCTATCACTCTGTTACAGTGATCTACCGCTCCATTACTGATCTACTGCTCCATTACAGTGATCTACTGCTCCGTTACAGTGATCTACCGCTCCGTTACAGTTATCTACTGCTCCGTTACAGTGATCTACCACTCCATTAGTGATCTACTGCTCCATTACAGTGATCTACCGCTCCGTTACAGTGATCTACCGCTCCGTTACAGTGATCTACCACTCTGTTACAGTGATCTACCGCTCCATTAGTGATCTACCGCTCCGATACAGTGATCTACCACTCGGTTACAGTGACCTACCACTACATTAGTGATCTACTGCTCTGTTACTGTGATATGCCGCTCCATTACAGTGATCTACCACACAGTGATCTACTGCTCTGTTACAGTGATCTGCCGCTCCGTTACAGTGATCTACCAGTCTGTTACAGTGATCTACTACTCTGTAACAGTGATCTACCACTCCGTTAGTGATCTACCACTTCAATACAATAATCTACCGCAGTGATCTACCGTTCTGTTACAATGATCTACCCCTCCTTTACAGTGATCTACCACTCCATTACAGTGATGTAGCGCCCTGTTAGTGATCTACTGCTCTGTTACAGTGATCTACTGCTCCGTTACTGTGATCTGCCGCTCCGTTAGTGATCTACCGCTCCATTAGTGATCTACTGCTGTTACAGTGATCTACTGCTCTGTTACAGTGATCTACCGCTCCATTACAGTGATATACCACTCTGTTACAGTGATCTACCACTTCAATACAATAATCTACCGCAGTGATCTACCGTTCTGTCACAATGATCTACCACTCTATTACAGTGATCTACCCCTCCTTTACAGTGATCTACCACTCCATTAAAGTGATGTAGCGCCCTGTTACAATGATCTACTGCTCTGTTACTGTGATCTACCACTTCATTACAGTGATCTACCACTATGTTACAGTGATCTACTGCTCCTGTAGATCACTTTTGAGTTGTTAAAATGCAGCACAATGAATAAATACGTCTGAATACAGACATGACATAAAAGGTTTATTTAGGTTATTATAACATTATTATAACACCCACACGCCTGCTGGATTCTGTGGGTCAGGAATTCCTGGGATTTGTACTCAGACTTGTCTCAAAAAATCAATTCCACAAACCCTCACTGTCAGGACATGAGATGATTTTGGTGCTTGGACCCCTAAGTATTGCACCTATGATAAAGGTGATGATGATGACATCCACCATATAGTGGATATAGTTCAGGAACCACTGGACGGTTCTCCACTGAGAACGTGAGCTAGAGGTCTGCTTTCCTGTGAGACTTGTTGAGCTTCCTGAAGGTTTTACGGTTGGAGGCTTCTGACAGGAATACAGGACAAACACCATGCTCTGTGATGAAGACACACAGACAATGGACTGACATAAATGTACAGAATCATGACTGTGTGTGAACGTAGGAGGTTCTTCACCAAGTCCTGGGATCAAAAGCACGGATGTTTTGGGTGAACGCTGGACGTCTGGAGACTGGAGAATGTCCTCTTGATTCCTTCTAAATGGTTCAATTGGAAAAAACACCACCTGAACCTGGAAATCTCCATCATTACAGGCTCTTACGCTTGGAAAGATGCAAGGGTTCATGATTTCCCTTTCTGAAAATATTCCAAGGAGAAGGATTTCAGGAAGGTTTTTGATCAACCAGATGGTCGAGTGGAGTGGAAAATAAACCTGTGTGTGATCACGCCATCTCCTAGCTGCCCGTCAAAATACTAACCCACGGTCCTTTTCCAGGGAGACGCTTCGTCTTTGGTGGCCACTGAAACTGTCTAAATGACATGGAGAGTGAAAGTTAGAGGGAAAGACAGGATTACTTTAGGAGGGAGGGAGGGAGAGAAATAACTGGAACCCAATCTGGCCGATCCAGACGACAGGACTGGAAACCGGAGCCCAAGGGTGTAATAACCTATACACCTAAATCTGATATGACAATCCATTTGGGTGTCGAGGATGGAGGGATGGAGGGATAGAGGGTGGATGGATGGAAGGAGGGAGGGGACCCTGCCTTCTCCTCTTTCCCTCCGTGTCTCCTTGCCCCAAGAAGCGCCAGTCACATAAATACCCACAATGGCAGACGCCGGCGTCTCGGTTTTCCGACCTCGGACTCGTGTTGGTTCATTCATCGCTGGATAAAAGGACGAGGAGAGAGTTTGGGAAAGTCCTTCACTCTTCTCTTCCTTCTCCTCTCTGATCTTCACTTCTCTTCTCTCTTTCTTTTCTTCTCTAAACTTCTTCTTTCTTTTCTCTTCTCTTCTTTTTCTTCTCTTCTCTTGGCGTCATTTCAAAAAGTGGAAAACTGTTCCTGGCAGCAGGGTCGTGACCGTACATTATTATTATTACATCACAAAATCAACTGGACATCTGAACCAATCAGGGAACACTTCACAGAGTAACTGGCCCAGAAGCGAGCTGAGTCTGATCAAACACTGAACTACAGTCTGAGGTGGAAAAAGGTGTTGTGAGATTAATGTGGGGAAAAAAGGAAAAGAAAGAAAGACTGAAGAGGAGTGTAAAGGACCTCAGGAAATAAAAAAGAAAGGAAAAGGAAAAGGAAAGGAAAGGAAAGGAAAGGAAAGGAAAGGAAAGGAAAGGAAAGGAAAGGAAAGGAAAGGAAAGGAAAGGGATGGATGGATGGATGGATGGATGGATGGATGGATGGATGGATGGATGGATGGATGTCAAGGAAAGGGGAGGGATGGATGGAGGGATGGATGGATGGGAAGTGAAGCAAAGGGAAGGAAAGGGATGGATGGATGAATGGATGGATAGATTGAAGAGAAGAGAAGAGAAGAGAAGAGAAGAGAAGAGAAGAGAAGAGAAAGAAAAAAAGAAAGCAAAGAGATAGGTGAAGAATGAAATGAACTGATGTAATAAACGAGTGCAGTTATGAGCCACAGGCATATTCACTATTTAAAGGTTTATTATTAAAGTTAAAGCTCTAACACAGATTTAATAATTATCAGGAAAGAAGATCTGATAAACTACTGATCCACACAGGAGCTAGTGATCTCCAACACTGAAGTTCCTGAAGTTCCTAAAGTTGCTGATGCTGGAAGGGACTCGAGACGCTCATTACACCACGTCCATTCCGGTGTGGAGAAGATCAGCTGAACTTTTCTCCTTTCATGGTAAACCGTCCTGCAGCTCATTAGCACGCTGAAGCTGTCAGTCTCTGGTGTCGCCTGCAGAAAGCCACAGGAAGTGCCATCTGCAGCCACAGGAGGGAGTCGAGTCGGCCTCGCCTCGTTACAGCGTGAAGCTGAGGACGGCAACAGCATGACGAAACCTGGAACCTCCATGAAATGATGCTCACGTGTCCAGAGATCAGACATGAGACTGGAGTGAAGCAGGAAATGTGACTGGAAAATTCAATCCTGTCGCAATATTTAATACGTTCTATATCACAGTACAAATATACACTGATCAGCCATAACATTATGACCACTGACTGGTGAAGTAAGACTGATGATCTCCTCATCATGGCACCTGTTAGTGGGTGGGATATATTAGGCAGCAAGTCAACATTTTGTCCTCAAATTTGATGTTAAAAGCAGGAAAAATGGACAAGCGTAAGGATTTGAGCTTTGAGTTTGATGAAGGACCAAATTGTGATGGCTAGACCACTGGATCAGAGCATCTCCAAAACTGCAGCTCTTGTGGGGTGTTCCCAGTCTGCAGTGGTCAGTATCTATCAAAAGTGGTCCAAGGAAGGAAGAGTGGTGAACCGGCGACAGGGTCATGGGCGGTCAAGGATCACTGATGTACGTGGGGAGAGAAGGCTGGCCCGTGTGATCCGATCCAACAGACGAGCTACTGTTGCTCAAACTGCTGAAGATGTTAATGCTGGTTCTGATAGAAAGGGGTCAGAATACACAGTGCAGGACGGGTCAGGGCTGTTTTAGCAGCACCAACAGAATATTAGGCAGGGGGTCATGCCTGATCTGTGTATATTTACTATATTATTAGAGAAAACATTATATATTGCCGTGTTTCATCTTCATACACTTCATCATCATCATCATCATCACACGTGTCAGAGACGTGATGAAAAGCAGAGGCTGGGAGGAAGCAGCGGGGATCTCATTAGTGATTTGTCTTCGTCTGAACTAATTTGCTTTCAAAGTAATATTTACATATATTTATATATAAAAACAAAAAACAGGCCACGCCCACAGAGACCCCACCTACACGCTGTCATAGCCCTCTGTTCTAGCCACTCCATGTTTCTACCTCTACCTTTCTCTGTTCCTTCACTCTTTTATCTTTCTGTCTTTCTTACACTTTTCCACACATTCCTGCTCCATTTCTTTTCCTCTCTGTTTAACTCAACCTTCCTCTTTCTCTTCGGAAAACAGAGCGGACTTTAAACTTTAAAACTTTACTCTCAACCGCGTTTCCTTCACTTACCCGTTTATGACTTAGAAACAAACAAACAAAAAAACAAGGTGTGTCAGAGTGGGACAGATTTTTTTACATCAACTTAATGCAATATCATGTGGAATTACACTGGAAATCTGGAATCTGGCAGACAGCCAATCAGCAGCTGACCCTGATGAAAGACAGGGGACAATTAACACACACACACACACAACCATATGCTCATTGGCCATCCTCCTACAGCTGACTGGAACAAGAGTATTGTTCTGATTAAAAGTATTGGCACCCCTCTCCATCCTCCAATATAAAACAGAAGCCTGTTGATCAGATCTGTGTGTGTGTGTGTGTGTGTGTGTGTGTGTGTGTGTGTACCTGGCAGTGTTGAGCAGCGGGTGTTTGGTTCCCACCAGTTTGCGCACGTGCATGGCCACGTTGCTCAGCTCGTCACTCAGCAGGCAGCGCAGGCTCATGAAGGATGTCGGATATCCCACGATCTTCTCAGCATCGGACACCACTTTACTCCAGCTGGACGGAGACGGAGCAGAGAACAGACTCAAACTCCTCCATCCTGCCCTCAGGGAACTCTGAGGAGAAGCCAGAGAAGCGAGGAGAGAGAGACGGGAACGTGCGGCCATCCTGAATAAAAAAACAACAACGATCAGATTCATCAGCTTTCTACATGTTTTTCACATTATTTTCACTTTCTCTCCTCCATTCTTTTTTCTTCTTTTATCACACTTTCTCTATTTCTTTCCCTAACCCCCTCAACACATCAGTCCTCTACTTCTCCTCTTCTCTTGCTGTCATTTCTTCTTTCTTTCTATCATTTTGTCTTCAACCATTTAACTCTTTTTCTTCTCTCCCTCTTTCTGTTCAGCTCTGCCTGTTTTTTCTCTGCGTTTTAATCCCTTCCTCTTTGTCCATTCTTTTTGCACTTTCACTCACTCCCTTACCCCATCTCCTTCCTTCCTTTAAAGTTCTTTTCCTTCTCTCTCCCTCTCTTCATTATCTTTATCAATCTTACTTCATTTCCTTTTTTTCTGTCATTCTCTGTTTTTTTTCACTTTTGCTCTTCTTTTCTTAAATGTCTTCTAACCTTCTTTAACTTTATAAAAGGATGAGTTCCTGCCATTTTTTAATGCTTCTATTTCAGTCACTATAGTCAGATCCCACCACCGGCTTTCAGACTATTCACACCCGCATACCATTAAATCCCGCCTCCTGGTCGAGGATTGGCTAGTTTCTCTAACCCTGCCCTTCTAGCCAATCGCTGCGCAGAAAGCGGTCCCATACTAACCAATCCTGTCAGAGAATGCCTGACTACGGGTGCGACATAAAATAACACATGTCTAACGCTTACACGCGACTATCACTCTCAATGTCACCTTCTTATTTAATGAAGCACATCATGTCTTCAGCCCAAAACCGTCTCTTGTCGTTACACAACACTTCCGCTTTAATTTCCTGTTAACAGTCCAGTCAAACAGGCTTTACAAGGGAAAAAAATAAATAAACGGTCTTCATCGGACGAAGTGTAGCGAACTATATAAACACCAACGCTGCCATCTTGAACGACGCGCTTAACGGCATGTCGCAAAAAGGATTAAAACGCCGTAATACGTCGTCCGTTTACGGCACTAGCAAAAGATCGATACTAAAATGTGTGGAAACTTTTGATTTACTTTATTGTTCTAAGATTAACTTCCAGAAACAGAACAATAAAAGTTATTTTTGTCTTTTACAAAATGGGATTTTAGGAAGTTTTGTAGTTTGTACAGTGAAATTTTATTTTAATGACCAACTTTTTGTAGGTTTCGTGGTCAGGTTTAATGTCACTGTTTATTAAAAGTTTACAGCATTTATTTGTTTATTTATTTGTTTGTTTGTTTGTTTGTTTACAAATGCAGTCGATCACTGGAGATATTTCTACTTGAAATTTGTAAATACTTCTTTTAGCTTTAAAATACAGTTCAAATATTTTTTGTGAGATTGATTTTCTCCACTTTTTATTTTTTTCCAGAGCACGGTCTATTTCCTGCTGAAAAAGGAAGTCAGGAGTAAGGTGTTGAAGTGAGTGGTGGTCAGACCTGAAGGTGACAGAGCTGCGTACGGTCATCACCGGGAAACACCTGACCCCTCTGAGTGGTACAGTAGATAACGTGTGTCAGTGATGGAGAGACCAACAGTGTTTCATTCTCCTTCAGTCTGAGGAGGTGACATGTTCATACACACTCCTCCATAACCTCTCTCTCTCTCTCTCTCTCTCTCTCTCTCTCTCTCTCTCTCTCTCATGCACACACACACTCGCTCACTCTCCCTCTCTCTCTCTCTCTCTCTCTCTCTCTCATGCACACACACACACACACACTCGCTCACTCTCCCTCTCTCTCTCTCTCTCTCTCTCTCTCTCTCTCTCTCTCTTTCTCTCTCTCTCGCTGTGTGTGACACAGAAAAAAAAACAGCTAACTGTGTTTACTGCTGCTGTAGAGGAAGACACGCCCCCTGTGGGCGGGACATTAACACAAGACTAGTGCAGGGCGAGTGAGTAAAATCGAGCCAGGGAAATATTTCAGTATAAATCTCAGAAAGTTGTCACACTCCACTGCAAGACGAACATCAACACTGATCCGGATTATTACAGAGTCTGATGCTGTAAAAAATTCCTTTTTTTTACAAATCAAATCATAATGGTTTTATTGGTTTATTCTCAGCAGATGTACTTCCTGTGTGTCCTGGTTTTATTTAATGAGAATAAATCAAACAAATCTGGAAACCAGACAGATCGTGGGGATTCACGCAGCAGGACACTTGGCAGTGAGAGAGTGACACACACACACACACACACAGTGAAAGAGTGAGTGAGTGAGAGAGAGGGGGGGTGTGTTTGTGGGAGAGAGAGAGAGAGAGTGTTTGTGTGTGTGTGTGACAGAGAGAGAGAGAGAAAGAGATAGAGAGAGTGGAGAGGAAGGAGGAATCTCAGTGATCTACATTGTAAGGATCTATGGATCTATAGAATAAATCTGAAGGATCTCAATCTGTTGCATAAGAGTCTTAATCAATAGACACACACACACACTCACACACACACACCACCCACCAACCAGATTCCTTTGAAATCCAGTAAATTTGACCTTTTATTCCAGATAGGGTTTCGTTAGTCTAATTAACTGCACATGCCATTCACCTCCTCACAGCGGCGGCCTCGCGATTCTTTTATTAGCGAGGCGCGCGGATGATCCCTTTACAGTGGATGCTTCTTTTCATCCCGGTTTAGGCAAACCGTTCTATTCTTTACACAGGTACGCTTGTGCACCGGTTCCCCACCGTCACCCTGGAGACTCCTGACCACATCCACGTGGAAGAGAGAGAATGCTTCATATTCATTTTATCCTGCAGACGCGTATGAGCGAAGAACCTGATCCTAATGGAGGAAAGTCCGGCGAACGAAATATCACTCTGTAGACGAAATATCACTCTGTAAACAAAATATCGCTCTATAGACGGAATATCACTCTGTAGACGAAATATCGCTCTGTAGACGAAATATCACTCTGTACACGAAATATCGCTCTATAGACAAAATATCGCTCTGTAAACGAAATATTGCTCTGTAAACAAAATATCGCTCTGTAAACGAAATATCGCTCTGTAAACAAAATATCGCTCTGTAGACGAAATATCGCTCTGTAAACGAAATATCGCTCTGTAAACAAAATATCGCTCTGTAAACGAAATATCGCTCTGTAAACAAAATATCGCTCTGTAGACGAAATATCACTCTGTAAACGAAATATCACTCTGTACACGAAATATCGCTCTATAGACAAAATATCGCTCTGTAAACGAAATATTGCTCTGTAAACAAAATATCGCTCTGTAAACGAAATATCGCTCTGTAAACAAAATATCGCTCTGTAGACGAAATATCGCTCTGTAAACGAAATATCGCTCTGTAAACAAAATATCGCTCTGTAAACGAAATATCGCTCTGTAAACAAAATATCGCTCTGTAGACGAAATATCACTCTGTAAACGAAATATCGCTCTGTAAACGAAATATCGCTCTGTAAACAAAATATCGCTCTGTAAACGAAATATCGCTCTGTAAACAAAATATCGCTCTGTAGACGAAATATCACTCTGTAAACGAAATATCGCTCTATAAACTAAATATCGCTCTGTAGACGAAATATCGCTCTATAGACAAAATATTGCTCTGTAAACGAAATATTGCTCTGTAGACGAAATATCGCTCTATAAACGAAATATCGCTCTATAGACGAAATAGCACTCTGTAGATGAAATATCACTCTGTAAATGAAATATCGCTCTATAGACAAAATATCGCTCTGTAAACGAAATATCACTCTATAGACAAAATAGCACTCTGTAGACGAAATATCACTCTGTAAACGAAATATCACTCTATAGACGAAATATCACTCTGTAGATGAAATATCACTCTGTAAACGAAATATCACTCTATAGACGAAATATCACTCTGTAGACGAAATATCACTCTGTAAACGAAATATCACTCTATAGACGAAATATCACTCTGTAGATGAAATATCACTCTGTAAATGAAATATCACTCTGTAAATGAAATATCACTCTGTAAACGAAATATCACTCTATAGACGAAATATCACTCTGTAGATGAAATATCACTCTGTAAACGAAATATCACTCTATAGACGAAATATCACTCTGTAGACGAAATATCGCTCTATAAACGAAATATCGCTCTATAGATGAAATATCACTCTGTAGACGAAATATCACTCTATAGACAAAATATCGCTCTGTAAACAAAATATCACTCTATAGACGAAATATCACTCTGTAGATGAAATATCACTCTGTAAATGAAATATCACTCTGTAGATGAAATATCACTCTGTAGACGAAATATCGCTCTATAAACGAAATATCGCTCTATAGACAAAATATCGCTCTGTAAACGAAATATCGCTCTATAGACGAAATATCGCTCTGTAAACGAAATATCACTATGTAAATGAAATATCGCTTTATAGACAAAATATCACTCTGTAAACGAAATATCGCTCTATAAATGAAATATCACTATGTAAATTAATTATCACTTTATAGACAAAATATCGCTCTATAAATGAAATATCGCTCTATAGACAAAATATCACTCTGTAAACGAAATATCGCTCTATAGACGAAATATCGCTCTGTAAACAGAGTATTCCTCTATAAATGAAATATCGCTCTGTAAACGAAATATCGCTCTATAGACAAAATATCACTCTATAAACGAAATATTGCTCTATGAACGAAATATCACTCTGTAAATGAAATATTACTCTGTAAACGAAATATCACTCCATAGACGAAAAATCGCTCTGTAAACGAAATATCGCTCTGTAAATGAAATATCACTCTATAAATGAAATATCACTCTGTAAACGAAATATCGCTCTATAGGCGAAATATCGCTCTGTAAACTAAATATCCCTCTGTAAACGAAATATCACTTTGTAAACGAAATATAGCTCTATAAACGAAATATCACTCTGTAAACGAAATATCGCTCTATAGACAAAATATCACTCTGTAAACGAAATATCGCTCTATAGACAAAATATCACTCTGTAAACGAAATATTGCTCTATGAACGAAATATCACTCTGTAAATGAAATATTACTCTGTAAACGAAATATCACTCCATAGACGAAAAATCGCTCTGTAAACGAAATATCGCTCTGTAAATGAAATATCACTCTGTAAATAAAATATCACTCCATAGATGAAAAATCGCTCTATAAACGAAATATCACTCTGTAAATAAAATATCGCTCCATAGACGAAATATCACTCTGTAAACGAAATATCGCTCTATAGATGAAATATTGCTCTGTAGACGAAATATCGCTCTATAAATGAAATATCGCTATGTAAATGAAATATCGCTTTATACACAAAATATCATTCTGTAAACTAAATATTGCTCTGTAAACGAAATATCGCTCTATAGATGAAATATCGCTCTGTAAATGAAATATCGCTCTATAGGCGAAATATCGCTCTGTAAACGAAATATCCCTCTATAAACGAAATATCGCTTTGTAAACGGAATATCGCTCTATAAACGAAATATCACTCTGTAAACAGAATATCGCTCTATAGACAAAATATCACTCTGTAAACGAAATATCGCTCTATAGACAAAATATCACTCTATAAACGAAATATTGCTCTATGAACGAAATATCACTCTGTAAATGAAATATTGCTCTATGAACGAAATATCACTCTGTAAATGAAATATTACTCTGTAAACGAAATATCACTCCATAGACGAAAAATCGCTCTGTAAACGAAATATCGCTCTGTAAATGAAATATCACTCTATAAATGAAATATCACTCTGTAAACGAAATATCGCTCTATAGATGAAATATTGCTCTGTAGACGAAATATCACTCTATAAAAAAAAATATCGCTCTATAGACGAAATATCGCTCTGTAAATGAAATATCACTCCATAGGCGAAATATCGCTCTGTAAACAGAGTATTCCTCTATAAATGAAATATCGCTCTGTAAACGAAATATCGCTCTATAGACAAAATATCACTCTATAAACGAAATATTGCTCTATGAACGAAATATCACTCTGTAAATGAAATATTACTCTGTAAACGAAATATCACTCCATAGACGAAAAATCGCTCTGTAAACGAAATATCGCTCTGTAAATGAAATATCACTCTATAAATGAAATATCACTCTGTAAACGAAATATCGCTCTATAGGCGAAATATCGCTCTGTAAACTAAATATCCCTCTGTAAACGAAATATCACTTTGTAAACGAAATATAGCTCTATAAACGAAATATCACTCTGTAAACGAAATATCGCTCTATAGACAAAATATCACTCTGTAAACGAAATATCGCTCTATAGACAAAATATCACTCTGTAAACGAAATATTGCTCTATGAACGAAATATCACTCTGTAAATGAAATATCACTCTGTAAACGAAATATCACTCTATAGACGAAATATCACTCTGTAGACAAAATATTGCTCTATAAACGAAATATCGCTCTATAGATGAAATATCACTCTGTAGACGAAATATCACTCTATAGACAAAATATCGCTCTGTAAACAAAATATCACTCTATAGACGAAATATCACTCTGTAAATGAAATATCACTCTGTAGATGAAATATCACTCTGTAGACGAAATATCGCTCTATAAACGAAATATCGCTCTATAGACAAAATATCGCTCTGTAAACGAAATATCGCTCTATAGACGAAATATCGCTCTGTAAACGAAATATCACTATGTAAATGAAATATCGCTTTATACACAAAATATCACTCTGTAAACTAAATATTGCTCTGTAAATGAAATATCACTCTGTAAATAAAATATCGCTCCATAGACGAAATTTCACTCTGTAAATGAAATATCGCTCTATAGACAAAATATCGCTCTGTAAATGAAATATCGCTCTATAGACGAAATATCGCTCTATAGACGAAATATCGCTCTGTAAACGAAATATCACTATGTAAATGAAATATCGCTTTATAGACAAAATATCACTCTGTAAACGAAATATCGCTCTATAAATGAAATATCACTATGTAAATTAATTATCACTTTATAGACAAAATATCGCTCTATAAATGAAATATCGCTCTATAGACAAAATATCACTCTGTAAACGAAATATCGCTCTATAAATGAAATATCACTATGTAAATTAATTATCACTTTATAGACAAAATATCACTCTGTAAACGAAATATCGCTCTATAAATGAAATATCGCTCTGTAAACGAAATATCACTCTATAGACAAAATATCGCTCTGTAAACAAAATATCGCTCTATAGACGAAATATCACTCTGTAGACGAAATATCGCTCTATAAAGGAAATATCGCTCTATAGACAAAATATCGCTCTGTAAACGAAATATCGCTCTATAGACGAAATATCGCTCTGTAAACAGAGTATTCCTCTATAAATGAAATATCGCTCTGTAAACGAAATATCGCTCTATAGGCGAAATATCGATCTGTAAACTAAATATCCCTCTGTAAACGAAATATCGCTTTGTAAACGAAATATAGCTCTATAAACGAAATATCACTCTGTAAACGAAATATCGCTCTATAGACAAAATATCACTCTGTAAACGAAATATTGCTCTATGAACGAAATATCACTCTGTAAATGAAATATTACTCTGTAAATGAAATATCACTCCATAGGTGAAAAATCACTCTGTAAACGAAATATCGCTCTGTAAATGAAATATCACTCTGTAAATGAAATATCACTCCATAGATGAAAAATCGCTCTATAAACGAAATATCACTCTGTAAATAAAATATCGCACCATAGACGAAATATCACTCTATAAACGAAATATCGCTCTATAGATGAAATATTGCTCTGTAGATGAAATATCGCTCTATAAATGAAATATCGCTATGTAAATGAAATATCGCTTTATACACAAAATATCACTCTGTAAACGAAATATCACTCGATAGACGAAATATCGCTCTATAGGTGAAATATCACTCTGTAAACGAAATATCACGCGATGGACGAAATATCGCTCTATAGGTGAAATATCGCTCTATAAACGAAATATCACTCTGTAAACGAAATATCGCTCTATAGCCGAAATATCGCTCTGTAAACAAAATATCCCTCTATAAACGAAATATTGCTCTATGAACAAAATATCACTCTGTAAATGAAATATCACTCCATAGACGAAAAATCGCTCTATAAACGAAATATCGCTCTGTAAACGAAATATTGCTCCATAAATGAAATATCACTCTATAAACAAAATATCACTCTGTAAACGAAATATCGCTCTATAGACGAAATATTGCTCCATAAATGAAATATCGCTTTATAGACAAAATATCGATCTGTAAATGAAATATCATTCTGTAAATAAAATATCGCTCCATAGACGAAATATCACTCTATAAACGAAAAATCACTGTGTAAACGAAATATTCCTCTGCAAACAAAATATCGCTCTGTAAACGAAATATTACTTTGTAAATAAAATATCGCTCCATAAACGAAATATCACTCTATAAACTAAATATTGCTCTATAATCAAAATATTGCTCTATAGACGAAATATTGATCTACGAACGAAATATCACTCTGTAAACGAAATATCACTCTGTAAACGAAATATCGCTCTGTAAACGAAATATCACTCTGTAAACAAAATATCGCTCTGTAAACGAAATATCACTCTGTAAACGAAATATCATTCTGTAGACAAAATATTGCTCTGTAAACGAAATATTGTTCTGTAAATGTCATATCGTTCTGCAAACAAAATATCACTCTGTAAACGAAATATTGTTCTGTAAATGTCATATCGTTCTGCAAACAAAATATCGCTCTGTAAACGAAATATTGTTCTGTAAATGTCATATCGTTCTGCAAACAAAATATCGCTCTGTAAACGAAATATCATTCTGTAGATGAAATATTGTTCTGTAAATGTCATATCGTTCTGCAAACAAAATATCGCTCTGTAAACGAAATATTGTTCTGTAAATGTCATATCGTTCTGCAAACAAAATATCGCTCTGTAAACGAAATATTGTTCTGTAAATGTCATATCATTCTGCAAACAAAATATCGCTCTGTAAACGAAATATTGTTCTGTAAATGTCATATCGTTCTGCAAACAAAATATCGCTCTGCAAACAAAATATCGCTCTGTAAATGAAATATTGTTCTATGAATGAAATATCACTCTGTAAATAAAATATCACTCCATAGATGAAATATCACTCTATAAATGAAATATCGCTCTATAATCAAAATGTTGCTCCATAAATGAAATATCGCTCTATAGACAAAATATCGCTCTTTAAACGAAATATCGCTCTATAGACGAAAAATATCGCTCTATAAATAAAATATCACTCTATTAATGAAATATCGTTCTGTATACGAAATATTGCTCTATGAATGAAATATTGCTTTAAAGACGAAATAACGCTCTGTAAACGAAATATCACTCTATAATCAAAATATTGCTCTATAGACGAAATATTGATCTACGAACGAAATATCACTCTGTAAACGAAATATCACTCTGTAAACGAAATATCACTCTGTAAACGAAATATCGCTCTGTAAACGAAATATCATTCTGTAGACGAAATATCGCTCTGCAAACAAAATATCGCTCTGTAAACGAAATATCGCTCTGCAAACAAAATATCGCTCTGTAAACGAAATATCGCTCTGCAAACAAAATATCGCTCTGTAAACAAAATATCGCTCTGTAAACGAAATATCACTCTGTAAACGAAATATCATTCTGTAGACGAAATATCGCTCTGCAAACAAAATATCGCTCTGTAAACGAAATATCGCTCTGCAAACAAAATATCGCTCTGTAAACGAAATATCGCTCTGCAAACAAAATATCGCTGTGTAAACGAAATATCACTCTGTAAACAAAATATCGCTCTGTAAACGAAATATTGCTCTGCAAACAAAATATCGCTCTGTAAACGAAATATCACTCTGCAAACAAAATATCACTCTGTAAACAAAATATCGTTCTGTAAACGACATATCGCTCTGTAAATAAAATATCGTTCTATGAACGAAATCTCACTCTGTAAACGACATATCGCTCTGCAAAAAAAAATATCGCTCTGTAAATAAAATATCACTCCATAGACGAAATATCACTCTATAAACAAAATATCACTCTATAAACGAAATATCGCTCTATAATCAAAATATTGCTCCATAAATGAAATATCGCTCTATAAACAAAATATCACTCTATAAACGAAATATTGCTCTATAATCAAAATATTGCTCCATAAATGAAATATCGCTCTATAAACAAAATATCACTCTATAAACGAAATATCGCTCTATAATCAAAATATTGCTCTATAGACGAAATATTGCTCTGTAAACGAAATATCCCTCTGTAAACGAAATATCGCTTTGTAAACGAAATATCGCTCTGTAAATGAAATATCGCTCTGTAGGCGAAATATCGCTCTGTAAACGAAATATCCCTCTATAAACGAAATATCGCTTTGTAAACGAAATATCACTCTATAAACGAAATATCACTCTGTAAACGAAATATCGCTCTGTAAACGAAATATTACTCTGTAAACGAAATATCACTCCATAGACGAAAAATCACTCTGTAAATGAAATATCACTCTATAGATGAAATATTGCTCTGTAGACGAAATATCACTCTATAAACAAAATATCGCTCTGTAAACTAAATATCGCTCTATAGACGAAATATCGCTCTATAAATGAAATATCGCTATGTAAATGAAATATCACTCTGTAAATGAAATATCGCTCTATAGATGAAATATTGCTCTGTAGACGAAATATCACTCTATAAACAAAATATCGCTCTGTAAACTAAATATCGCTCTATAGACGAAATATCGCTCTATAAATGAAATATCGCTATGTAAATGAAATATCGCTTTATACACAAATTATCACTCTGTAAACGAAATATCACTCGATAGACGAAATATCGCTCTATAGGCAAAATATCACTCTGTAAACGAAATATCACGCGACAGACGAAATATCGCTCTATAAACGAAATATCACTCTGTAAATGAAATATCGCTCTATAGCTGAAATATCGCTCTGTAAACAAAATATCCCTCTATAAACGAAATATTGCTCTATGAACAAAATATCGCTCTGTAAACGAAATATCGCTCTGTAAACGAAATATTGCTCTGCAAACAAAATATCGCTCTGTAAATAAAATATTGTTCTATGAATGAAATATCACTCTGTAAATAAAATATCACTCCATAGATGAAATATCACTCTATAAACGAAATATCACTCTATAAACGAAATATCGCTCTATAATCAAAATGTTGCTCCATAAATGAAATATCGCTCTATAGACAAAATATCGCTCTTTAAACGAAATATCGCTCTATAAATAAAATATCACTCTATTAATGAAATATCGTTCTGTAAACGAAATATCGCTCTATGAATGAAATATTGCTTTAAAGACGAAATATCGCTCTGTAAACGAAATATCATTCTGTAAACGAAATATCGCTCTGTAAACGAAATATCGCTCTGTAAACGAAATATCATTCTGTAAACGAAATATCGCTCTGCAAACAAAATATCACTCTGTAAACAAAATATCACTCTGTAAACGAAATATCGCTCTGCAAACAAAATATCGCTCTGTAAACAAAATATCGCTCTGTAAACAAAATATCACTCTGTAAACAAAATATCGTTCTGTAAACGACATATCATTCTGCAAACAAAATATCGCTCTGTAAATAAAATATCGTTCTATGAACGAAATCTCACTCTGTAAACGACATATCGCTCTGCAAAAAAAAATATCGCTCTGTAAATAAAATATCACTCCATAGACGAAATATCACTCTATAAACAAAATATCACTCTATAAACGAAATATCGCTCTATAATCAAAATATCACTCTATAAACGAAATATCGCTCTATAATCAAAATATTGCTCCATAAATGAAATATCGCTCTATAATCAAAATATTCCTCCATAAATGAAATATTGCTCTATAGATGAAATATCACTCTGTAAATAAAATATCACTCCATAGACAAAATATCGCTCTATAAACGAAATATCGCTCTGTAAACAAAATATCACTCTGTAAACGAAATATTGCTCTGCAAACAAAATATCACTCTGTAAATAAAATATCTCTCTATAATCAAAATATTCCTCCATAAATGAAATATCGCTCTATAGATGAAATATCACTCTGCAAACAAAATATCGCTTTGTAAATGAAATATCGCTCTGCAAACAAAATATCACTCTGTAAATAAAATATCACTCCATAGACAAAATATCGCTCTATAAACGAAATATCGCTCTGCAAACAAAATATCACTCTGTAAATAAAATATCACTCCATAGACAAAATATCGCTCTATAAACGAAATATCGCTCTGCAAACAAAATATCACTCTGTAAATAAAATATCACTCCATAGACAAAATATCGCTCTATAAACGAAATATCGCTCTGCAAACAAAATATCACTCTGTAAATAAAATATCACTCCATAGACAAAATATCGCTCTATAAACGAAATATTGCTCTGCAAACAAAATATCACTCTGTAAATAAAATATCACTCCATAGACAAAATATCGCTCTATAAACGAAATATTGCTCTGTAAACAAAATATCACTCTGTAAATAAAATATCTCTCTATAATCAAAATATTGCTCCATAAATGAAATATCGCTCTATAGACGAAATATCGCTCTATAGACGAAAAATATCGCTCTATAAATAAAATATCACTCTATTAATGGAATATCGCTCTGTAAAAGAAATATTGCTCTATGAATGAAATATTGCTTTAAAGACGAAATATCGCTCTGTAAATGAAATATCGCTCTATAGACGAAATATCGCTCTGTAAATGAAATATCGCTCTATAAACGAAATATCTGCTCAAACAGATCAGAGTCCAAAGCTTCAGCTTTCAGACCATCATCATCATCACCGCCATCGCACTGGTCATCTCACTGGTCATCTCACTGAACACTTACTGACCGCTTACTCTACCAGCTCATCTTCTGGGTCTCTCTGCTGTATCGATTCAGATCCTTAATGAACAAGAGACAACAGAGAGGAATCTGGCTGATTTACTCAAATATGAAGGAGATGTGTGTGTGTGTGTGTGTGTGTGTGTGTCTGTGTGTGTGTCCAGCTGTTTTATATTTCCTCAACCCTCAAAGTGTCGAAATCCTTTAAGTGTCTTTTTAAAATGGACATATCTCTATCTCTCTCTCTGTCTCACTCTCCTCTGTCTCTCTCTGTCCCTCTCTCTCTCACACACACACACACACAAAGTAGAGATTTTTTTTTCAAAAAAAGCTTTTTTGTTTCATAACCGCACTTTTTTCCCAGCAGCCCCTCCTCCCCTCCCCATGAGACATGAATCCCATCCCATAATCGTATTTGTCACTGCATTATTAGACCCACGCTCGTGTTTACCATCCCAGACTCCTCTGCACTTGATCCACATTACGCTCCGAGTCAGATGGTGAGTGAAAATGAAAGCCAATCCGAGTAGAAGAGAGAGAGAGAGAGAGAGAGAGAGAGAGAGAGAGAGAGAGGAAAATACAC
>NC_080712.1:33377645-33380145 GCF_019097595.1 Hemibagrus wyckioides | reverse complement strand
CATCAATAAAGGCACATGGGGATTGTTGCATTGTTGCTATGGAAACCGAGACAGGAAGAGGAAATCGGTGACAACCGCATGCTTTGTGTACGGCTACGTTTAAACACGTTTTATTGTACTAACCTGTGTCTCGTCAACAAACCCTGAAAACACACCTCCTCCAGTCCGTCTCTGAGACGACAGAACACACACACACACACACGTTTTTAAATATTTCGTCTGCGTGTCGTTGGGCTCTGTGTGCAGCTCTTAACACACTGTTTGTCTAAATCCTGAGTAAAAACTCGCAATTCCAAAAAAAACAGAAGTCTCAGCAGGACGGAAACTCGGGTGATGTGGAAACACTCTGCGGTGTGTAAACTTCCAGTCTGAACTACTGTGTAAACACACACATACGCCACACTGCACTACACACGCACACACACACACACACACACACACACAGTCATCATGCTACACACATTTTGGTCTTACAGTCTGGATTTCAATCTCAAAGAAGAACCATTAAACACTTTACAAGGTGTCGAGATGAATGATGCGTGACTCTGTGTGTGTGTGTGTGTGTGTGTGTGCTGATGTCAGTATGAGATGTTTTATATAATAAATGAGCTTCCTGACCTGCACTTATTTTGTGTTTGGAGCTTGCTGTAGGAGCTTGTTATGTGTTTTATTTAGAACACTAATATGTGAAAACTGACATATATATATATACACACAGTGTGTGACAGTGTGTGTGTGTGTGTGTGTGTGTGTGTGTCTCCTTATACGAGAGGATATATATTTCTTATTCAGTGATTATGAATGTATTACAAAGATGACAGGTCCCCTGACTGGGACTGATGCACAGAGGCCACGCCCCCTGACCTCCTTCACTGTGACTGAAAGGGGCAAAGCCACACCTCCTTCACTAGGACTGACAAATACAGAGGCCACACCCACTTCACTAGGACCAACACACAGAATCCACACCTCCACCATGACTGACAGGTCCTGTTTTCACACCTCTTCACCTGCTTCACCATGACTGACAGGTCCAGAGGCCACACCTTCTTCACTATGACTGACAGAGGCAAAGCCATACCTTCTTCAATAGGACTGAGAGGTCCTGAGGCTATGCCTCCTCACCTCCTTTACAATGACAGTCACACAGGCCCCACCTCCTTTACTAGGGCTGACAGGTCCAGAGGCCACACCTCCTTACCTCCTTTACTATGACTGACGGGTCCAGAGGCCACGCCTCCTTTACTATGACTGACAGGTACAGAATCCACACCTCTTTAGCTCCTTTACCATGACTGACAGGTCCAGAGGCCATGCCTCCTTTACTATGACTGGCAGGTACAGAATCCATACTTCCTCACCTCCTTCACTATGTCTGTCAGGTCCAGAGGCCACGCCTCCTCACCTCCTTCTCTATAACTGACAGGTCCAGAGAGCACGCCTTCTTCACTATGACTGACAGGTCCAGAGGCCACACCTTCTTACCTCCTTCACTAGGACTGGCAAATACATAGGCCACACCCACTTGACTAGGAGTAACACACAGAATGCACATCTGCATCAGGAGGCCACACCTCCTTTACTAGGACTGAGAGAGTAGTCCTCCTCTTTTTCTCAGTTTGTTCATATTACCATTTAATGTCCTGGCTGTGTATGATGAGAGATTATTCATGTGTTATAAACATGTTATTACACTACAGTTACAGACTGAGATCTGACACCGTGATGGATATCGGCCACATCAGGGGCATTTTAGGTAAAGTTAACGCTCTGGTTCACTGTTGGTTTAGTTTAAGCTCAGAGAGACGGGCGAGT
This sequence comes from Hemibagrus wyckioides, assembly GCF_019097595.1. Classification (NCBI taxonomy): domain Eukaryota; kingdom Metazoa; phylum Chordata; class Actinopteri; order Siluriformes; family Bagridae; genus Hemibagrus; species Hemibagrus wyckioides. The sequence continues at coordinate 33,378,330 of NC_080712.1, read as the reverse complement.
GAACAGCAGAGTGTGTGTAAAGCGACACTGAGCTAAAGCGGAGTGTGGACAAAACACTTCTCTAACTAAACACCTTGATGTGCCACATGGGAAAAGATGTCTGGCCTTGATTTACTGATTAACACATTTCCACTAAAGAGGAGCTTTAATGAGTTTAACACAAAGACATAAAATATCCATATGCAAATAAAAATCTGTGCAGCTCTTCTCAGGGTCCTAAATTCCCCTGTGTTCATGTCCTCATGTTTCAGCCTCAGAACCATATTTTTCTTTTTTTTACACCACATGGCAAATTTATTCCAGATTTATTCCAGCTTCTGATTGGTTAGAAGGTGATCGTTAACTTCCTGTAACAAAGTCTCTAACAATCGTGTATTTATATGAATTCACTCATTTGTAAATTGTTATAGTTTCGTTGTCTTGTTTATTTGTTTGTGCAACAGTTTGTGTAGCTGTGAGAGAAGTTCATCAGGTGGGGTGCAGGCGCTTTGCGTGACACACAGTTTAACCTTTGACCCCGTGTACACACTCGGGGCTGTGCAGTGTTGCGTTTCCTAAACGCTGGTATGTGTGTGTGTGTGTGTGTGTGTGTGTTTAACGATTGTGAGTGCATGCTTTGGCAATCAGCATTGTGCTTTTCTCTGTTCCTTTCCTTAGCCTCAGTGTGAACCTGAGAGCCGAGCGT
>NC_080712.1:33365145-33375145 GCF_019097595.1 Hemibagrus wyckioides | reverse complement strand
TAGACAGGCAGACAGACAGATATATAGATAGGCAGACAGAGAGACAGACAGACAGACAGACAGATAGATAGATAGATAGATAGATAGATAGATAGATAGATAGATAGACAGACAGACAGACAGACAGACAGACAGATAGATAGATAGATAGATAGATAGATAGATAGATAGATAGATAGATAGACAGACAGACAGACAGACAGACAGACAGAGACAGACAGACAGATAGATAGATAGATAGATAGATAGATAGATAGACAGACAGACAGACAGACAGACAGACAGACAGAGACAGACAGATAGATAGATAGATAGATAGATAGATAGATAGATAGATAGATAGACAGACAGACAGACAGACAGACAGACAGAGACAGACAGACAGACAGACAGACAGACAGACAGACAGACAGACAGATAGATAGATAGATAGATAGATAGATAGATAGATAGACAGACAGACAGACAGACAGATAGATAGATAGATAGATAGATAGATAGATAGATAGATAGATAGACAGACAGACAGACAGACAGACAGATAGACAGACAGACAGATAGATAGATAGATAGATAGATAGATAGATAGATAGATAGATAGATAGATAGACAGACAGACAGACAGACAGACAGAGACAGACAGACAGATAGATAGATAGATAGATAGATAGATAGATAGATAGATAGATAGACAGACAGACAGACAGACAGACAGACAGACAGACAGACAGACAGACAGACAGACAGACAGACAGACAGACAGACAGACAGACAGACAGACAGACAGACAGATAGATAGATAGATAGATAGATAGACAGACATACAGACAGACAGATAGAGCCTAACTCTTTGAATATAACATAGAGCTTGAAAACGTGGGATCTTGGGACCATGAGACTTGAGGAACAGAGAACACTGAGAACATCAGACCCTGAGAACTCTGTAGTCTGGAGACATAGAACCCTGAGGAGATGAGAACCGAGGAACATGGAGCTCTATGAACATAAAACTGCCTCTGGAACCTCAGAACCTTGGAAACATAAGGCATGGAGAACAGAGAACCTTAGGAAGTGTTCTTAGGAAACCCTGGATGTGTGAGGACTAGGGAATGTTGTACAGTGAATATGAAAGACATGATATAGCTGTAAATGTACCTGTAATACTTTGGTTAGAGGTAGTGAGAGAGAGAGAGAGAGAGAGAGAGAGAGAGAGAGAGAGAGAGAGGGAGGAGGAGAGAAGAGCGTGAGCGGTGGGGATTTTTACAATCATATGAGAAGTATTTAAAGCTCTCGCGTGTCCTGTGGGTTTTATCCTAATGTCGTTTAGCGCTAAACGTCAAGCGCTAACTGGGTGATGAAATCCAGCGTAACCTCCTGCTGATTAACTCAAACGTCTCGCCTGTAACAAGTTCAGGAAAATAAAACCTCCTCCGGGATTTAAACACTGACCAAAAAACCGTCTCGGGTTACACAGCTAGCGCATCCAGTCGCGACCTTCATGCCACCTTGTCTGGTCATGGTGAGATCGGCTGGACTTTCGCTTTCAGAGGAACTTCCAGAGCGATTTTCCGCTCCGATTGGCCGAGACGTGTTTGGCGTGAAGTTTGTTTCTCTGGAGCTACGAGGCTAATGTAGCTAACAAGTAACAGAAGCTCCACGCCTTCAGCCTTCCGTCTTCGCGCGATCACCTCAGACCACGGTGTTTAGCTCAGGAACAGCATCGCCATAGAAACAGAAACTCTACACTTTCATAAAATCTAAAATGATTTCAATTATATTCTTCTTTAAATACATAAATCAAATGTGGATTTTATTTATTTATTTATTTACTTCGTCCAGATGACTCGATCATTTTACTTTTATTTTTATTTATTTGTTATTACTTTATTATGCTTATTATATATTACTATTACATTCAGTAATATTTTTCTTATAATATATTTAGTTTTTTAAATCATTTAATTTTCGATATTTTGTTTTCTGTATGTTTATTTTTGGTATTTTATATTTTTAATGATATATATTTTTAAGTTTTTTGTTTTATTTTTGCAAAAAATTTTTGTTGTTCCTAACATTGGCTATGAACTTTTCTTTCCCGTATTTGATCAGGATTAATTGTTTTTCTAGACGTTTAACTCTAAATAATTTAATATAAGTTAAAATAAAATATAATTTAATAATAATTTTCTATCTAATTTTCCTTCAATTTCTCTTTTTTTTAAGGGGAATAGAAATTAGAAAATAAAACATTTGGAAATATGCTTGAATTTATTATTTCTTTTTTTGCTTTTAGTGATGTGTTAGTTACATTCCTACTTCTTCTTTTTATTATTATTATTATTATTATTCAAATTCAAATTTTATTGGTCACATACGAAATCATACACAGTATGACATGTAGTGAAATGCTTTTTATGACTTACATAAAAAAGAAAGAGTAAAAAATAAAAATTTAAAGTGTGGACATGAAAAATAGGAGATATAGTTAAGAATATATAGGGAAAAGTAAGGAAAATTAAATGGTAGAAGTCACAAACGAAAATAACTGGAAAGTCAAGTGTCAGATATGCATATGCAAATATATGTAGTATCAATATAGCAGTAAATATTATAAATAATGAAAAATAAAATAAAATAATAATAATAATAATAAAAATAGTAATATAGTGTATAATGTGTACAAATATAAAACTGCTTTATAAAACTAAATATAAAAAAAACAAATATAGAAACAAAAATATAATACACTAATATAATACAGTACAATATAGTATATATATAGTACATGTGAAAAATAAAACAATATAAATAAATATATGTGTAGAGTATATACATAGTACACAGTACACAGTATATGCATATATGTAGATAAAATGGTCAACTATGAAATGGTGTAGCAAATGAATACAGTATGTACAGTGTGCATATGTACGATAAATATATAAATATATATGTAGATGTATATATAAGGCAAATATAAATGTCCAATTGAACAGGGAGTAAAGTGTCAGTGCAGTGTACACCAAAGATGTACAAAAAAGATGTATTATTATTATTATTATTATTATTATTATTAATTATATTATTATATTATTCTAACTTATTTTTGCTTTTTTTGTTTCTTTGTTTTTTGTTTCTTGTATATTTATTTTTATTATATTTCCAGATTTTCTTATCCAGTTAGAGGGATGGGGGTGGAGGTAGAGAGAGAGAGAGAGAGAGAGAGAGAATGAATGTGGAAGTCTTTAGAGAGAGAGAGAGAGAGAGAGAATGAATGTGGAAGTCTTTAGAGAGAGAGAGAGAGAGAGAGAAAGAGAGAGAGGTAGAGAATAAATGTGGAAGTCTTCAATGAAAGTTAGTGGAGTCATGTAAACGGTGAGAGAGAGAGAACCCTTCTCTGTGATTTAGATCCCGATCGGATCGTCTCGCTGTGGTTCAGCTCGACTCGGAGTTTTTCTTGTCCTGTTGCGTAATTCCACATCACAGTAGTAATATTCTATTTCAGCTTCAGGGTGTGTAATAACTCCTGGGAAATGAGGCTGAGCTGGGAAAGCTGCACCAGCGTTTGGTATTATGACAGAAAGGCACGTTTCTCTGAGCAGCAGTCATAAAGATCCTGATGGAGTCTGAAGGAGACGCGCAGTCATTTGGTGAGAAACCTGCGAGAGGCCCTTTCTTAATTAGCTAATAGCTAATATCAGTTTAGCCAATTAGTCACAAGCCGTCGTGTTGAGTTTGTTATTGTAACAAAGCTGCTGTAGATTGTTGGACCACGTCATCAGTAGAGACACCTGATGGATCTGTGTAGCTTTGCTTTTAGTTTCACACACTTGTCCTGCAGACGTGCGTCGTCTCCTTTGTACAGGACACAGACGTCATCCTTAAAGCGGGACGGATGATGAGATCATTCGAGTCGTAATACATACAAACTCCCACAATTCAACATCATGCTCTGTTCATTGACAGCTATAGAAACTGACCACCAGGTTAGACATGTGATTGACAGCAGGTGGTCTCCATGGCACCTGGAGAATCGATGGAGACAGACAGACAGACAGACAGGCAGACAGACAGGCAGACAGACAGACAGACAGACAGATAGATAGATAGATAGATAGATAGATAGATAGATAGATAGATAGATAGATAGATAGATAGATAGATAGATAGATAGATAGATAGATAGACAGACAGACAGACAGAGCCTAACTCTTTGAATGTAACATAGAACTTGAAAACAGTTCTATGAGACCTGAGGAACATGGAGCTCTATGAACATAAAACTGCCCCTGGAACCTTAGAACCTTGGAAACATAAGGAATGGGGAACAGAGAACCTTAGTTAGTGGAACCCTGGCTGTATGAGGACTAGGAAATGTACAGTGAACATGAATATAGACCTTGGAGAACAGAACACTAGGAACATCAGGTCTGAGACAGAGAGAACAGAGAACCCTGGGAAAATGGTGTCTGGAGAACACAGAGCTGTAGAAACAGGAACCATGTGACCTTAGAACAGAGATCTCTGACAACCCTGAGATCTCTACAGACGTGAGATCGAGTGAGTGAGGAGCAGATGTGTGTGTGTGTGTGTGTGTGATCATCTGTTCCACTCTGTTCTTTTTTGTGTCTCAGAGTTTTGCGGAGAACACGATGAACGAGCTGCTCGGGTGGTACGGGTACGACAAAGTGGACCTGCGAGACTCGGACGATCTGGAGATCCGTAATTATCCGGACGGGGAAATCCGCCAGCACATCTCCGTCCTGAAAGGTGAGAACCGAGCGAAAGGCCCCGAGTGAAGTTGTGTGGACGATCATGTGGACGAGTTTAGAAACAGGATCTAAACATCTAAAATGTGAAACCTGTCGCAGTGTCCGGCTGCAGCGCCACTTTTCTCCTGGGAATTTTTTTCAATTTTACTGTCATGTTTTATTTATTTATTTTTCTTAAAATGTTTATTTCACAAATAATATGAACAGTTTGACCAAAGACTCAAAAAGGTTATACAGTATACATTAGAGAATAAACGTCATTTTTTATTACATTTATTTATTTATTTATTTATTTATTCATTTATTTATGGCAGATATATTTAGCTTTAAAATATACTTTTTTATTACTTTCAATTTTTTTTCAAAAAGTGATTTTATTTTTAAAACTAAGTCTAAACATTTATTATCATTTTATTAGCATTAAATATCAGCATTAAAAAATAAAAAATAAATCAATAAAATAATATATAAATAACAATAAATAAATGTGGACACAAATAATTAATTTATCACAAACAAATCTCAGAGAATGGCCCTCCTCTTCTGGTGTGATTCAGAGTAAAGACTGATTTTATATATAATAAATATTTATAAATTATAAATATTTTTCATTTATCTGGGATTCCGTCAGCATTCTCGATGAGGCAGGAAGAACACATTAGCAGGTGATTTGTATATTTGGGATATTAAAGGCGTACGTTTTTCCCGTGCAGAGAAAGCGCTAGCTCCACATTCCCGGCGCGTATTTGTTAGCCAGTAAACTTCTTGACACACAACATGTCTCGTCTGATTGATGACGGATAAACACTCGCTTTTGCTGGAACCTTCCTTAATTTGCATCTAAAAGAAATCCAGTGAGCGTCGTACATCATTAACGAGCGTCATGAATCACTTTAAAACCGCGAGTAACGAGGTGAAATGACCGGAATGTTCCGGTTCTTACTCCCACCCCCGCCTGCTAGCAGGAGGAGTACAATTAGCAAAAATTACACTCGAGTTGCTAGCGAAAGCAAGGAGCTGGAAGTCTCTAAGGACCTTGCGACAACTTCGCAGCACAGTGTAGAATCTCATCCTACCTCTACGTTAGTGCTCTAGCACATTAGCCCAACTTCCAGCTAATCTCCTCCTCTGTCTCCATTTTCACGTAAAGAACAGATCTCAGGGTTTAAAGAGCGCCGTGTTGCGACACGATCAGCGGCGTCTCACGGACGCTCTGCGTCTGCCCCGGGACCTTCCTCCTAATTACATTCTGCCGTCGTCCAGATTAGGATGCTGGGCTATTGTTAGTGAATGAAGCTGCAAGACGCGAGATTAGCAAAGACACAATCAGAGCTAATTAGCTCGTTTATTTAGACGTAATCCCTGTCAGCTGGAGGACAACGTTAGCATGACAGATGACTTTTTGGAAATCTGCCGTCATGTATTTTTGGGCCTTTTTGGGAAGGTGCTGGTGTGACGTGTGTGTGTGTGTGTGTGTGTTTGAGAGAGAGAGAGAAAGAGAGAGAGTGTTTATATCAAGAGTGCTTTCTCCCCTCTGCCCCCCTTCTCTCTCTCTCTCTCTCTCTCTCTCTCACTCTCTCTCTCTTTAGAAAACTCCTTGCCAAAAGCGGTGATGCCCGAGGGCAGCTCGTCTCCTCCTCATGCCAACAGCTCTTCTTCAACTCCTACATCACGCAACGGCGTCGCCACGGAGACGCCTGCTAACCCTGCCTCCTCCTCCTCTTCCTCGACGACAGTTGCCAAGGAGCAAGGGGGCATGCCAATCATAGTTCCCCTGATTCCACCCCCACTCATCAAACCACCAGCAGGTGAGAATTACACACACACACACATACTCAGACACGCGCGCGCACACACACACACACAAATGGTATCACTATGTAGAAATATGACATCACTACAAAGCAGAAGGATTACAGCAGTATATCAATACATAGCAGTATGACATCACACTGTATCAGTATGACATCACACTGTATCAGTATGACATCATCAGATCACAGTTTATCAGTATGACATCACTCTGTATCAGTATGACATTATGAGATCACAGTGTATTAGTATGATATCAAGGCATCACTCTGTATCAGTATGACATCATGACATCAATCTGTGTCAGTATGGCTTCATGACATCACTCTGTAGCAGTATGACATCATGACATCACTCTGTAGCAGTATGACATCATGACATCACTCTGTAGCAGTATGGCATCACTCTGTAGCAGTATGACATCATGACATCACTCTGTAGCAGTATGACATCATGACATCACTCTGTAGCAGTATAACATCATGACATCACTCTGTAGCAGTATGACATCATGACATCACTCTGTAGTAGTATGACATCATGACATCACTCTGTAGCAGTATGACATCACTCTGTAGCAGTATGATATCATGACATCACCGTATCAGTATGACATCTCACTGTATCAGTATGACATCATGACATCACTATCAGTATGACATCATGACATCACTCTGTAGCAGTATGACATCATGACATCTCTCTGTAGTAGTATGACATCATGACATCACTGTATCAGTATGACATCACTCTGTAGCAGTATGACATCACTTTGTGGCAGTATGACATCATGACATCTCTCTGTAGCAGTATGGAATCATGACATCACATCAGTATGACATCACTCTAGCAGTATGACATCATGACATCATTTTATCAGTATGACATCACTGTAGCAGTATGACATCACTCTGTAGCAGTAAGGAATCATGACATCACATCAGTATGACATCACTCTGTAGCAGTATGACATCATGACATCACTGTATCAGTATGACATCACTGTAGCAGTATGACATCATGACATCACTCCGTAGCAGTATGACATCATGACATCACTCTGTAGCAGTATGACATCATGACATCACTGTATCAGTATGACATCACTCTATAGCAGTATGACATCATGACATCACTGTATCAGTATGACATCATGACATCTCTCTGTATGTGTATGACATCATGACATCTCGCTGTAGTAGTATGACATCATGACATCACTGTATCAGTATGACATCACTCTGTAGCAGTATGACATCACTCTGTGGCAGTATAACATCATGACATCACTGTATCAATATGACATCACTGTAGCAGTATGACATCACTCTAGCAGTATGACATCATGACATCACTCTGTAGCAGTATGACATCATGACATCACTCTGTAGCAGTATGACATCATGACATTTCTCTGTATGTGTATGACATCATGACATCTCTCTGTAGTAGTATGACATCATGACATCACTGTATCAGTAGGACATCACTCTGTATCAGTATGACATCACTCTGTGGCAGTATGACATCATGACATCTCTCTGTAGCAGTATGGCATCATGATATCAAATCAGTATGACATCACTCTGTAGCAGTATGACCACTCTGTAGCAGTATGACATCATGACATCACTGTATCAGTATGACATCACTGTTTCAGTATGACATCATGACATCACTGTATCAGTATGATATCATGACATCTCTTTAGCAGCATGACATCACTCTGTATCAGTGTGACATCATGACATCACTGTATCAGTATGACATCATGACATCACTCTGTAGCAGTATGACATCACTCTGTAGCAGTATGACATCACTGTATCAGTATGACATCATGACATCACTGTATCAGTATGATATCATGACATCACTGTATCAGTATGACATCATGACATCACTGTATCAGTATGATATCATGACATCACTGTATCAGTAGGACATCACTCTGTATCAGTATGACATCACTCTGTGGCAGTATGACATCATGACATCTCTCTGTAGCAGTATGGCATCATGATATCAAATCAGTATGACATCACTCTGTAGCAGTATGACATCATGACATCACTGTATCAGTATGACATCACTGTTTCAGTATGACATCATGACATCACTGTATCAGTATGATATCATGACATCTCTTTAGCAGCATGACATCACTCTGTATCAGTGTGACATCATGACATCACTGTATCAGTATGACATCATGACATCACTCTGTAGCAGTATGACATCACTCTGTAGCAGTATGACATCACTGTATCAGTATGGCATCATGACATCACTGTATCAGTATGATATCATGACATCTCTTTAACAGCATGACGTCACTCTGTATCAGTGTGACATCATGACATCACTGTATCAGTATGACATCATGACATCACTCTGTAGCAGTGTGACATCATGACATCACTGTATCAGTATGAGAGTCAGAATCAGAATGTACTAATGGGCGTGTACATTCACACATGCAAGGATTGTTTTTTCCAATGCTATAGAAGACACAGAGCATTAACCTACAGTAAACCAGAGCAGAATATAAATGCTTTCCACAGGAGGCTCCACAGGGGGCGTATACATGTGCACAATGTGTCAGACTCCAGGAGTGAGGTATGAAGGGTGTGTTCAGTAGAGACTGAGATGAAATGTTAGATTACAGCAATGCAGGTTCTGAGTACTGTTCAGTGCAGTAGTAGCAGTTTGGGATGCAGACACAGAGACATTCTCATAAAAACACACCTCTGGTGATGTTATATCCTCTCATCCCCTCGCTAGGGTGCGTGGCCGCGGCTAATTAAAATGGGGCCTTGTCTGACGAGTGCTTGTTTATTCAAATGAACATTCTTAATAGGTTTATTTAACTTTCAGATGAAATAACTAAATTACACTCAATTCAGTTACATTAATGTGTGTGTGTGTGTATGATATATATACACACATCTATATAATAGTGTGTGTGTATTTGGAAGCATGTGCTGAAAAAGTTATGTATTTGCTTGGTGTGTGTATGTTTATATATATATATATATATATATATATATATATATATATATGTATATATATAGATATACATAATAGTGTGTGTGTGTGTGTGTGTATTTGGAAGCATATGCTGAAAAAGTTATGTATTTGCTGTGTGTGTGTGTGTGTGTGTGTGTGTCTGTGGACATCCTCCAAGTGAGAAACAGATGGTGTGGACTTGCTAATTACCATGGCAACATTGCCCCAAACTCCGCCCACATGCTGCTTCGGACCTTATGAATAATGCATGAGCTGCTGGAGGGTCTCTCACTCACACACACACACACACACACACACACATACACACACACACTCACACAGAAATGTGAAGTGCAGGTATGTGGCATCATGCCCATGGATTCACTGTGTGCATGTAATTACCCCGC
>NC_080712.1:33337645-33360145 GCF_019097595.1 Hemibagrus wyckioides | reverse complement strand
AGACTGTGTGATCCGATTCTGTGATTCAGTTCAGGGATTAGACTGTGTGATCCGATTCTGTGATTCAGTTCAGGGATTAGACTGTGTGATCCGATTCTGTGATTCAGTTCAGAGATTAGACTGTGTGATCCGATTCTGTGATTCAGTTCAGAGATTAGATTGTGTGATCCGATCCTGTGATTCAGTTCAGAGATTAGACTGTGTGATCCGATCCTGTGATTCAGTTCAGAGATTAGACTGTGTGATCCGATCCTGTGATTCAGTTCAGAGATTAGACTGTGTGATCCGATCCTGTGATTCAGTTCAGAGATTAGACTGTGTGACTGTGTGATCCGATTCTGTGATTCAGTTCAGGGATTAGACTGTGTGATCCGATTCTGTGATTCAGTTCAGGGATTAGACTGTGTGATCCGATTCTGTGATTCAGTTCAGGGATTAGACTGTGTGATCCGATTCTGTGATTCAGTTCAGAGATTAGACTGTGTGATCCGATTCTGTGATTCAGTTCAGAGATTAGACTGTGTGATCCGATTCTGTGATTCAGTTCAGAGATTAGATTGTGTGATCCGATTCTGTGATTCAGTTCAGAGATTAGATTGTGTGAGCCGATTCTGTGATTCAGTTCAGGGATTAGACTGTGTGAGCCGATTCTGTGATTCAGTTCAGGGATTAGACTGTGTGATCCGACTCTGTGATTCAGTTCAGAGATTAGACTGTGTGATCCGATTCTGTGATTCAGTTCAGGGATTAGACTGTGTGATCCGATTCTCCAGATGACTCTCTGATTCAGTTGTATGTTTTGATTCTGTGATTCCGATATGATTCTGCATCAGTGAACACTGTTGTTGTAGTAAAATAATTCATGAGAGTTACTGTTACATCCCCAAAGTTATTTATAAGAAAGAAAAACCTGAATATAACCCAGGATGTAAATGAATGTCAGATGTTGATTATTGATTATTTTCCATCGAGTCCTCAAGTTTTGAAGCTACATTTTGTGTTCTTTAGAGAAGGGCATGTAGCATTAATCTGTTTTTATGTATATTTAAGATTGTGGAGGTCTGTAGAAGTTCAGGTGCTCAAGGGAATAAGTTAAAGATTTTTCAGTCCACATGTTTAATCTGGATCCATCCAGAAGGTTCTGATGTGCAAACCTCACATAAGTAGGTGTAAAGTTAAGCTGAGGGGCGGAGCTAATGTTTGCTCTCGGGCACCTCTGGGATTTAAACTCACAAACGTCTGGTTCCTGGATCGTTCCCACGGGGAATTCCAAGCTGTGGTTCCTTTCCTTCTGAAGCCATTTGTCGACTCCGAAGCTTCAACACTCGGTAAAATCACATCGAACCCGAGCCGCCTGAAGAGCTCTTATTCGTTTAGGGGGGCTCGAATTCCCGCCCCTTCTCTCGTGAGGAAATGCCCACAGTGCCTCTAATTGGTGCTGTTAAAAGACGTTGACTGAGAGCCGTGATATCAGTTACTCCGAGAGCATTTCACAGACACCCAATACCCTCACGGTGCTCGCCTCTCCTCATCCTCCTCCTCTTCCTCCTACTTCTATATACTCTATAAACAGCCTGTGTGTATGGGAGGGTCTGCCTGTCTGTCTGTTTGTGTGTCTGAGTGTTTGTCTGTATGTCTGTCTGCGTGTCTGAGTGTTTGTCTGTGTTTCTGTCTGCGTGTCTGAGTGTTTGTCTGTGTTTCTGTCTGCGTGTCTGAGTGTTTGTCTGTGTGCCTGTCTGCGTGTCTGAGTGTTTGTCTGTGTTTCTGTCTGTGTGTCTGAGTGTTTGTCTGTGTGCCTGTCTGTGTTTCTGTCTGCGTGTCTGAGTGTTTGTCTGTGTGTCTGTCTGCATGTCTGAGTGTTTGTCTGTGTGCCTGTCTGAGTTTCTGTCTGTGGATATGAGTATTTGTCTGAGTGTCTGTCTGCATGTCTGTCTGTGGGTATGAGTACTTGTATGAGTGCCTGTCTGCATGTCTGAGTGTTTGTCTGCATGTCTGTATGTCTGAGTGTCTGTCTGTCTGTCTGAGTGTCTGTATGAGTTTCTCTCTGCATGTCTGTCTGCAAGTCTGAGTGTTTGTCTGTGTGTCTGTCTGCATGTCTGTGTGTCTGTCTGTGTGTCTGAATGTTTGTCTGCATGTCTGAGTGTCTGTATGAGTTTCTGTCTGAGTGTCTGTCTGCGTGTCTGAGTGTCTGTCTGCGTGTCTGTCTGTGGATATGAGTATTTGTCTGAGTGTCTGTCTGCATGTCTGTATGCGTTTCTGTCTGAGTGTCTGTCTGCGTGTCTGAGTGTCTGTCTGCATGTCTGAGTGACTGTCTGCGGGTATGAGTACTTTTATGAGTGCCTGTCTGCATGTCTGAGTGTTTGTCTGTGTGTCTGTCTGAGTGTCTGTCTGCATGTCTGAGTGTCTGTGTGTGTGTGTCTGACTGTCTGTCTGTCTGCATTTCTGAGAGTCTGTCTGCATATCTGTCTGCGTGTCTGAGTGTCTGTCTGCGTGTCTGCTTGCATGTCTGAGTGTCTGTCTGCACTTCTGTCTGCGTGTCTGTGCTTCTGTCTGTGTGTCTGAGTGCTTGTGTACATAAATAGAGAAGATTGAGGGATGTGTGCTGATGTCATTGGTGTTTATCCCAAAGGGCCGATTAAAAGAGAGAGGTGATGTGTAGAACAAGAAAAAGTGATGGATGAGACGGAATAAAAAAGAAAAGGAGAAAAATAAAGAGGAAAAATAGTGTGGAGAGAGACATGTGAGGAGAGACATGTCAGCAACCTAAGAGAAAGAAAGAAAGAAAGAAAGAAAGAGAAAGAAAGAAAGAAAGAAAGAAAGAAAGAAAGAAAGAAAGAAAGAAAGAAAGAAAGAAAGAAAGAAAGAAAGAAAGAAGAGCAATGTGATAAGTAAAATAAAGATGGAGACAAACAGGCAAAGACAGGAACAGGAGGGAGAGAGAGAGAGAGAGAAAGAGAGAGAGAGAGAGAGTTTGCTCTCAGTCAATGAAAAGTGCAGAGTCAGTTTTAATCATGTCATCCTAAAATCTAAAATCTACAATCTTCCTGATCTTCAGTGTAACACTCACAGAGACTGCCCCCTCCTCTTTCTCTACCTCCACTACCTCTTCTTCCTCCTCTTCCTCTATCAGGTCACGTGACATTGGTGGTTTTACACACACACACACACACACACACACAGACACACAGACACAGGTGAAGGGTAATCCTAATGCATTCATATTTGCTTACAGAGTTACTGTTTTGGTGTTTTCCAGTGTGATAAAGACACACACACACACACACACACACACAGACACACACACGGTGTGTGCATTGTATTCATGCGGGTAATCGACACCTCTTTACTCTCTCGCTCACTCTCTCTCGTCTGTCTCACTTCACTCACACGTTTAGCTCCTTTTTCTCTTTCTCCCAATTTTTCCATTTACGTCGCAGCTGTAAAATGTTGTTTTGTGTGTGTGTGTGTGTGTGAACTGTGTGTGTGTGAACTGTGGCGTTTCAGTGTTAAATACCCGCAGCTGCTCCGTGTGTGAAACCTAAAACTTTGTCCATGACCAAAAGAGAAAACAGATCCAGTTGCACACACACACACAGACGCTCATGCAATGTCCCTGTCTACAGTCCAACAATGAATCTCTGTCTCACACACACACACATACACACACACATTAAAACATTCCACTCAAACCTGAGATTTTAGAGGAAGAGTCAGCTGGAGCACAGACATCGGAAAGATACCAGTCTCTAGAGTCGGTTAATGGAAAACTCGAGCTGAATGATGACCGTCTGTACATCTCCAGAGTTATGGAATGGATTTCTTAACAAATAAGCGATCGGTAGTTGATGGTTAGATGTTTGAAGATATCTGAAGCGATTTAGATAAACATCTGAACCAATCTGGAGACTGAGAATGGTGAACTGAGCATATCTGAAGGTGAAGGGTTAGTGATTATCACTGGACATCTGAAAAGATCCGAATGATCCGGAGCAGGAGGATATTGGAAAACTAAAACAAATGAAGATCTGGACAATGTGGTTGGACTTCTGAACATATTTGGAGCTAGAGAATGGTGAACTGAGCAGATCTGAAGATAAAGGGTTAAAAAAAGAGATCTAGTGATAATCACTGGACATCTAAAAAGATCGTAATGATCCGGAGCAGGAGGATATTGGAAAACTGTAGGTCATCTAGGAGGTCTAAACAGATGTAGCTCTGGGCAATGTGGCTGGACGTCTGAACATATTTGGAGCTAGTGTATGGATAACTGAACAGATCTGGAGACGAATGGTGGACATCTAAAAAGAGATGTATATCTGAAAAGGTCTAGAGTACAGAGTATAAAGATCTAAACAATATCTAGATCTGTAGATATTGGTTGGACATCTGAACATATCTGGAGCTGAAGGCTGGATATCTGAAAAGATCTAGAGCACAAGGAATAAGTAAACGTACCCATAATGGGGTGATGAGTAATGGAGTCAGTCTGGATGATGTTGTCTGGAGAACTTTAAGGTGATCACTGAATAAATCTACAGCATGAAGATTGATCATTTCACTGATCTGGAGCTGGAATGTTGGTGTCTGAATAGATCCAGAAGTATAAAGGATCGATATTTAACCAGATTTGCTCCTGGACGATGGATATCTGAAGATCTCTTTGTCCGGCGTCTGTCTGATATCCAGTTAGCGTCTCATCGTATTTTCATCGAGTCAGCCATGCTTACTTCATGTTCTCAAGTGCAGCACACACTTTTTCCAGATTTTGATTGTGTAATGCAGTTCTGTATTCCATTATTCACTCACTGTGTGTGTGTGTATTTATTGGAATGCCTTCCCTGGAGGATGTGTGGTGAGCCTCTGTGAGGAAGCGTTTGCAGGGAAACCCGACTTCACAGCACACACTGCTCTCCCTTTCTCTCATCTCTCTTTCACACACTCGCACAAACTGAAGACTAGTGTGAAATATGACAAGTAAGACAGTTTGATTAGCGTTGGTGATTAGTTTGACATCCCTAACACACATGTGCGTAAACACAAACAAATACAAGAAAAAGGTAAAAGGCTAGCTCTGCTAAAAAAGCCAATTCTGCACTCTTTTTGAACATTTGAACTTCTTATTCTTTGTACATTTGGCCTACTGAGAACATTTGCTCACTGCAAACGAAGGTTATTGTAAACAATAACAACCCTGGTACTCTGGTCAACTTTAGGGTTAGTGAGGTTAAAGTTAACATACGTGATGTAGTAAGAGCTCAAATACAGAATGGAACATGTTTTATGACTTGTATTTTATCAAATAACGGTAAAGGTTGATGTTACTGTGGTACAGTTTACGATTATTGTGGTAAAAGATGAAGTTACTCAGGTAAAAGTTGGTATTACTGAGGTAAAGATGAAGGTTTCTGAGGTAAATGTTTAAATTACTGATGTAATGCTTAAGGTTATTGAGGTAAAGGTCAAAGTCACCGTGGTACAGTCTAAGGTTTTTGATGGAAAGGTTGCTGAGATACATGTTAGGATTACTGAGGTAAAGCTTAAAGTTACTGAGGTAAAGGCCAAAGTCACAGTGGTAAAGCCTTTTTTGATGTAAGAGTTGAAGTTGCAGAGGTAAATGTTAAGGTTTCTGAGGTAAAGGTCAAAGTCACTGTGGTAAAGTCTAAGGTTTTTGATGTAAAGGTTGAAGTTACTGAGGTAAAGGTTAGAATTTCTGAGGTTAAGTTTACTGGGGTAAAGGTCAAGGTTACTGGGGTAAAGGATAAAGTTATTAAAGTTACTGAGGTTAGGATTACTTATGTAAAGATTGACAAGTAACAGATTAAGGTTGGTGGGGTATATTTTAAGGTTACAGAAGTAAAGATTACTGAGGTAAAGCTTAAGTATACTGAGGTAAAGGTCAATGTCACAGTGGTAAAGTCTAAGGTTTTTGATGTAAGGGTTGAAGTTGCTGAGGTAAAGGTTAGGATTACTGAGGTAAAGCTTAAGGTTACTGAGGTAAAGGTTAGGATTACTGAGGTAAAGAATGACAGGGCACAAATTGAGGTTGGTGGGGTGTATTTTAAGGTTAGAGAAGTAAAGATTACTGAGGTAAAGGTTGAGGTAACTGAGGTAAAGGGTAAGGTTGCTGCAGTTAAGGTTATTGTTATGTAAGCTTAAGAAACTGAGTAGGACATTAAGGTTACTGAGGGAAAGGTGACTCAAAATAAAAAGTGTGTGTATGTGTGTGTGTGTGTGTGTGTGTGTGGTACCTGTTAGCAATTAAGCCCAGGCTCCCGCAGGACTGGTTGCCATGGCATTGGGAGTCACTGTGAAAGGTGATTATTTCATAGCTACCAGCCAAAAAGAACTTGCACACACACACACACACAGACACACACACACACTTATGAATGTAGTTACACATTATCAGTTACACTGCAGCGTGTCAGCTACAATAAAAAACACCAACACCATTTCACTTCCAGTTTGCTCCATTCTGATATGTATGTAGCTAGCCTGAGAGTTTACTGGTTTCAAGTGTAGCTTTCAAATGTAATGTAAAAATTCCAGAAAACCCATGTATCTGTCAAAGCGTGTAATTCCAGTAAAATAGTTGAGTAGGCTAATATGGTTTGCAGTGTTAGCTAGCTTAACCTGAGCATGCTAAGCAGTATTACTTAGTAATGCATTAAAAAAAGAAAGATGAAGTGTGAGCTTTTGGAAGTAGCCATGGGGAGAAAACAACAGAATGAGAGAAAGAGAGAGACTAATGAGCTGACAGAAGGACGGGGCGTTTTAGGTGTGTCACTCAAGTGTGTGTGTGTGTGTGTGTTTCACTCTGTTTGTTTGTATGTGTGCCGATCCGTGTCCTTGGAAAGGCACATGTTGCCTGACAAGGTGAGGCACACACACACACACACACACCTGTGCTGCCCCTGGTAACCAGATGGAGGTTGGCAGATACATCTGTAATACCCAAAGGATGTCTTTCTCTTTCACACACATGCGCACACACTCATACACACACACATACATTCGCACAGCCATATGGATTGTGCTGTACAGTATGGTAGAATGAGGCTGTCAATAACCACACACACACACACACACACACACTCAATTAGCACAGTGCCAGTGTTAAAGAGGTGTTCATTGTTCAGTCTGGCACAGTGTGTGTTGGCATACACACACAGGTTAGTCGTGTAAAGTAGGTCAGCTTGCTTTGTAGGTGTGTGTGTGTGTGTGAGAGAGAGAGACGGTTTTGGCTGCATGTTTGATTCGACCGCATGTTATCAAGCCAGCAGCTCATTTGGATTGCAGAAATTCCCTCTGTGTGTGTGTGTGTGTGTGTGCGTGTGCGTGTGTGTGTAGTCTCATTAGTACTATATGTAAATGAGTTGGCATGGGTCCAGAGGGTCAGAGCTGCAGCAGTGTGAAATAAAGAAGAGACACTGAGTAGAGCATGTACATATAGATGAACATCTGTGTGTGTGTGTGTGTGTGTGTGTCTGCTACATTAAAGAGCTTCGTTAAATTCTTGATCAAAATCGACTCTTTTATAGGGAGCAGATGTGAAAATTTTGACATAATGGAAATATTTGGTTGGTGCTCTTATTTTTTAAAACAAAACTGAAAAGGAGTGAAAGCTTATCTTGACTCGCGGCTGTGGCTAGCATGGTGATGACTAGCTCCTGAGTGGTGAAAGTCTTCACCCCACTGTAGGAAGATCACGAGCGAGAATCTGTACGAAGCCGCAGTTCTCCAAAGGGGCGGGACTTACTCTGTCTCTCCTGTCAATCACAGCGACACTAGCCAAACACGGCCGTGTGTCAGCTTGTGTATGTGGAAGAGGGCAGAGTGCGCTTTCCTCTGGAGTCACTGACCAGCACTGCTGCCCTTGATGACCTGGAATCTGTCCATTTATTTCATCCTGACATTTTCGAGCGATTTAAAATGGTGTTACTCTGTCAGGGTTTGGTTAGCGTGTCAGTTTCATATCTCAGTGTTTGTTTGTTTGTTTTGTTTTGTTTATTTATTTGCATTTGCATAATGACTTGGGCAGAGCATGGACAACATGGCCTTGGAGTACACACACACACACATTCAACCAAATGTCTCACAATGTCTTTTCCACAATGTTAAAAGGAAGAAAGAAACAAAGAAATTAGAAATGAAAGTAAAGGGAGTTAGGGAGGGAGGAAGGAAGGAAGGAAGGAAGGAAGGAAGGAACGATAGAAGGAAAGAATGAAAGAAAGAAGGAACGAAAGAAGAAAAGAAAGAAAGAAAGAAAGAAAGAAAGAAAGAAAGAAAGAAAGAAGAGCAGGAAAGAAGGAAGGAAAGAGAAGTGCTTACATTATTTTTGATTACATCAGAATGAAATGTTAAACTTATTTTTTACCTCTGTCTCTCACTTTCTCTTTCACACACACACACACACACACAGCCTGTTTTTCTCTCTGCAGGTGAGTGCATGCGACTGCTCTATCGTTCACTCCATCCATGCATCCCATCCATCTCGCTCTTCTTTTCCTTCCGTTCTCTGCTGTGTGTGTGTGTGTTTTGTGTCCATGCGTATAAGGGTCGTTGTGTCTCTCCTGTAGGCCAGAGAGGAGGAGGCCTCCACGCAGCACAGCAAAGACACGCCCAGACTTGTCCTCAAGACACACAGCGATGCGCTTGTAAGACATTTCAACCCCCGCAGTGTGGAGTGTGGTGGACAGGAAGTGGACAGGAGATGTGATTTCACCTGAAGTGTTTGTTCCTGTGTTTCCATCCAAAACGTTACCTGCGTGCCTTTCTGTCGTTTAGAGACGCATTCAATTACATACACACACACACACACACACATACACACACATTTATAACACTGTTATAAACACACTGTCAGTGTCGCTGCTCCAGTTTGTCGTTAAACACACTCATGCTTTCTGTCGTTTTATATTTAATCACATTTACTTTTTCATTTTTTTTACACTTGTTTTTAAAATTAAGTAATTAATTTATTTATTTATTAATTAATTTTATTTATTTATTCATTTATTTGATTATTTACGTTAAATTCATGGATGGAAACAACAGCAACACAAACACAAACACTTAAAGGAATACTCCAGAGCAAGAAGAAATTCTTGTCCACGACACACACACACACACACACACACATGCACACACACACACACTAGTGAGTATTCCTTTAAAACTCAGGGAATCACACCTTCTTTACCATCACTCCATTTATTCATGTTTAATTTCAACATTGTCATTCTGCATTGCATTGTATCAGACTCTGTGTGTGTGTGTGTGTGTGTGTGTGTCTTAATGGCCGACTCAGTCGGGGGTCAGAGGTGAAGGAGACGCGGGAGACGAGTTGAGATGTAAACCAGAGGCGCTAATGTCCGAGGTAATTACGGAAAGAAAAAGAGCACAAAATAAACGACTGTAATTAGAGAGAGAGAGAGAGAAGGGGAGGGAGGAGAGAGAAGGATGGACGAGGGAAAGAAAAGAAAGAAGGGTAAATAGAAAGCAAAGACAGAAAAGAAGTAAGAAGAAAGGTGAAGAAAAGAGATATAAAAATGTGGAATAAAGGCAGAGAAGAAGGGATGGAGAAAGACAAAATAAAAAGGAACAGAAAGATTGGAAAAGAGATATACATGAAAAATTAAGAAAGTGGAGAAAAAGATAATAGAATGAAAGTGAGAGAGAAAGAAGAGCAAAGTGAGGAAGAAGAGAAGGAGAGAAAAGAAAAGAAAACAGACAAATGAATAAGGTAAAAGTGAAGAGTGAGGAGAAAAGAAAAGAAGAGACTGAGGGAAAGAAAAAAGGAGTGGAGGCAGAGAGAGAGATGGAGAGAAGGCTAAAGAGATTTAAAAACAGAATTAAAGAGAAATACAATTCAAAGGTGAAAATAAAAGTTAAGGGAAAAAGTAAGGGAATAAGGATGGAGAGAAGGAGGGGGGCTGAGAGCGGAGAAAAATGGAGAGAGATAAAGTGGTAGAGTACGAAGGTGAAATAGAGAGATGGAAGATAGAGGGAGAGAGAAAATGGATAGAATCAGGAGGAAGAGAAAATGAAGATGAAGATAGGAGGAAATGTAGAGGGGAAAAAAGAAAGAATAAAAAAATGAGAAAAGAATAGGAGGAAAGGGGGAGATAAACAGAAAAATAGAAAGAAAGAGAGGAAGAGTGCCGGAGAAAAAGGATAGGAGAAGAGAGAAAGAAAGAGGTAAGGGTGGAATAATGCATGAATGAAGGCTATGTATAAAATAAGGAAGAGAGAGAGAGAGAGAGAGAAGGAGGAGTGAGGGACTCCATTAGCGTAATGTGCAGTGAAATGTCCTGCTCAGAGCGGTGACTCGTTAAGTGCTCTCCATCTGTGCTGCCGTATAAACGAGGGGAAATTAACGCTTGTCTATAATTCAACACACACACACACACACACACACACACAAAACCTCACTTCACTGCATCAAGCCGTTTC
The DNA here is from genome assembly GCF_019097595.1 of Hemibagrus wyckioides. Lineage (NCBI taxonomy): Eukaryota > Metazoa > Chordata > Actinopteri > Siluriformes > Bagridae > Hemibagrus > Hemibagrus wyckioides. Next base: position 33,349,690 of record NC_080712.1, on the reverse strand, counting down.
ACAAATGTTATTAGCCAAGTTGTGAAGAGAAGTGACAAAATGATGTAATCAAAAACAGACAGCCGTGTCAGTACTTCACAGGATTTTAGCTAACATGCTAATATGACATGATTTCTGACAGGATTCGTCATAAATGTTCAAAACCTTCACTGCTAATGCTACCAGGTTAGCTCATATGATTTTAACTGACAGGATTTTAATGTTTCTAAATGTTTCAGAGGTTCACTAGCTAGCAAACATGATAATCTGACAGGACTGTATGTGTCATATTCATAAATGTTCAGATTGTTCACCACTCCTGCTAGCTAGCTGAAGTGTTTCTGTCATATTTATTAATGTTCATCATCCTTTTTGTTTAAAATCCCCTGACAGGATTTGAAACTCACTCTTCTATATGTAAATAATCGTCATTAGCTAAAGCGCTATTGGACAGGATGAACCTGATGGGATTTCTGAGGGAATTTTAAACCGTTTACATCATTCTCCGTCGGTGAGGCTGAACTAGCTAGCTAGCATGCATTAACTGAACAGAATCTCTGACAGGATTTTATATAACTCGTAAACGTCCGTAAACCACTCTGCTAAAGCTCTCCAGCTAGCTTATATAAACTAGCCGGGTTGTTAATGGGATGTAAGCCATCATTGTTTATAATCCTCACTGCTGATGCTAGTTAGCTAGTCAGTGTCCTTGCAGGAATCCTAAAATGAGTTTTGTAAATCGGATTCGTCGTAGTTTAGCCAGAAAGGACATTTAAATAAAAAACGTATTATTGTTTATAGTCGATGTTGCTGTTAAGCCAGCAGGCTAATATGATTACTCTTATTCACTAATAATCAGAGCTAAACTGACAGGATTGGACCTGGCACCCTGGCTGTGTGTGTGTGTAGTGTTGTGAGTGTTAGGAGTGTGTTAAAGACTTGTGTAATTGTAATAGAGGCCAGGGCTGTCTCTATTGTTTAAGTGTGTGTGTGTGTGTGTGTGTGTGTACTTGAGAGAGACAAGGAGAGGGTAAGACAACGTATATGTCATTGTCACTGACTGAACCGACAGCTGATTAATCCTCTTATTACTTCCTGTGAGACTGAGTTTGTTCGGTAATCATCTCGCTAGGCCTGGGGCAAATCCGTGAGTCTGAATTGCACCTGTCAACCTGAGCAGTTCTCATGAGGAGAAACAGACAGCAGACACACACACATACACAGGTCTCCTTTTCAGACATGTCCTTGTCAGGTTCCGTTAGTGTCACCTTGAATACACATCTAGTTTTGTGTGTATTTGCACACACACACACACACACACACACACACATATGATTGTTCCTTGAAGGGAAAACCTTTTAGTCGTGACTGCCTGTGTTTGACCCTGCAGCTCTGCCAGAGGCGACTGACTGTGACAAGCAGTGACTCTGTGTGTGTGTGTGTGTATGTGTGTTTGTATGTGTGTGTGTGAGAGAGAGAGAGAGAGAGAGAGATGTTGTGTGAAAGTTGTTCCCCCGCAACAGGGAAATGGACATTTGGTGTTTGGATGAAAAAGTTAAGCTGCTGTTAAAATTTTATGGCATAATTGTCATGTTTCTTAACTTGGAGTGGTCATTTTTTTAAACCCACACATACATTTAAGTCTAAGTACTGAGAACAACTCTTGAATTATTTATTCAGAGAATCTGTAGCACTGTCTGATGCTGTGATAATCTTAATGACCTGAAACATTTACATGCTGTATGTTGTGTGTGTTTTGTGTTTTCCAGGTGTGTGACTGGTGCAAGCACATCCGCCACACTAAAGAATATCTGGATTTTGGCTCAGGTGAGCGGCGACTCCAGTTTTGCAGCGCTAAGTGTCTCAACCAGTACAAGATGGACATCTTTTATAAAGAAACCCAGGCGGCCCTGCCTGGTGGACTGTGTAACCCTGTTTATCCGGCCGGAGACGGAAAAACGGAAGCAAACACCGGGGTCCAACTTCTGACCCCTGACTCTTGGAATGCACCTTTGAGCGAGCTAAGGCCCCGCAAGGCACCATCACCGGGGGCAACAACATCCGGAGCTGGACACTCGGGATCCATGTCTGCATCACCCTCTGATTCCAGCGCCGCAGGTTCAGCGTCTTCATCGTCCTCATCCTCGGTGAAAATCCCCACGCCAAGGCCACATGAGAGTCCAACGTTACCCCCACCACCCCTGCCACCACCCCCTGGACCTGGAATTCACCCACCAATGGGTGTTGTGCCCAATGGAAGCCCTCCAATGATAATGACGCCCCGCGGCCCAGTGCCCCTGCCCCTCTTCATGGAGCACCAGATGATGCAGCAAATCCGCCCTCCCTTCCTACGCCCTCCTGGCCCTAACAGCCCCCTTCCTAATCCCATGATTCCAGGAATTGGGCCACCTCCGCCACCTCGAACCTTGGGCCCTCCATCTAGTCCCATGCACCGACCCCTGCTTTCGCCTCATGTCCACCCCTCTTCCACCCCTACCTTGCCAGGTAACCCTCCTGGAATAATGCCCCCTCATCCAGGTACCCACATACCTGGACTTCCCTTCCCACCGGTTAACATGATGCCACCAGGGCCCATACCAGTGCCACCTATGATGAATTTTGGCATGCCATCACTGGCCCCATTAGTGCCCCCTCCAATGCTTTTAGTGCCGTATCCTGTAATTGTGCCATTACCAGTCCCGATTCCCATCCCTGTTCCTATCCCGATCAGTCCAAAGGCATCAGGCGATCGCCCAGGGAATGATGGGATGCTTCCAGAAGTTTCTGGTGAGCATAGCGACTCGCAGGACTCGTCCTTCTCCCCCAGTTCATCCAGAGGAGAAGGTGGAGCTCATAAGCAAAATTCCTCCGGCTCAGATGTGCTTTCTCCAGACATTTCCAGTCAGATGGAACGGCATAGTATGAGCTTGATTAAAACAGAAAGTGCTGGAAGTTCCAGTTTATCACATCCAGGATCCCCCACAGAAGCACCAGCAAATGGAATAATTGACTTGACGACAAACCGGCGCTCCCGGCAGCAGCTAGTGATCCAGAGAGCCGCGCCATGCGTGCAGGTGAAGCCCGAGCCTGAATCGACCACACCCACAAGTCTAAGCGTGTCAAGGGTGGGTGAATGTGAAATGAATGAGAGAGATTCCTGTAGCAGAGGGCCATTAGAGGACACACAAAACGACAGAGACACAGAGATTAAAAGCCCACTGAACAACATTACTCTGCCTTGTGCTGACCCTTCATTCTGTAGTGCTACGCCTCTACTATCTCAACCAATCACATGCAGCCTTTCTACCCCCCTGGCCAGCATCAGTGTGACCAAAACAGAGCCAGGTACTGCTACACCTTGTAATGTGATTGTTAATGGCAGCTGCAGCATGCAGCCACTAGATCCCACAGTCCGGACACCCCCTCCAGAACAGCGCCCTGCTGTGGAAATGACCCGAAGGACAGCCACAATCTGTGACGAGCCAACTGAAGGAGAGGACCTGAAGGAAAACAGCTGCTCAGCCATCGAGCGAACCTTTTCCGAGCAGGCTGTAGCACCTGGGCGTGCCGGAGAGGAAAAATCCCAAGAGGCAGAAGACGCTGCATCTGGAGCAGACCATGCATACGCCTTGCCCCTCATGCCTAAACCAGGCTGCGTCATTCAGCCTGTGCCAAAACCAGCAGATAAGACGGCAGCCATATTGCCGTGCGGCTTGGAAACTCCATTATCAGCGGTGGGAGCAGCGGATATGGAGCCACCGTTGAAAAGGAGGTGTTTGCGCATCCGCAATCAGAACAAGTGAAGAGTAAGAAAGCTTGCAGGTCAATCACTTACTATTTTTTTTATTATTTTTTTGCCGATTTAATCTCAGGCTAACTTTTAACTTGTGTGATAATAATGTAGAATGATAGGAAGCCAAATATGACTACAAGGGGCTACTTTTACCTTTGAATTAGGCTGCAGATTTGGTATGGAAACGCCTGCCGCGTATAAGACTTTAAAATCTATTGTGTGATTACCAGAAGATGGTATCATTTTCTTTTTCTGCTCTCTTTCTCTGACAGACACTTACATCTCACCAAAGGGACAAAAGCGGAGCACTGCAGCAGATCCCATCAGTCCACCAATCACCATGTCAGCATAACCTTCTCTACAAGCTCAATTATGTCTCTGTTAGATAAATGATTGCACTCTCCCTCCTCTCAGAACAGACTGATCCCACGGATTCCTTTGAGGGACGAATTTTCGATTGACCGTTCAAACTTCTGACTGTACGTGAACCTCTGTTTTTCATCACTGTTTGGTATTATTCTATCTACACGGACGTGTCTCCCTCTACAGGTCCGGTTCAGCGCTGCAGTGCTACGGATTGTGATGTAGATATAGAGTTGTGACAAGGCCAAAACTTGGGTGATAAAGCCAAAACAGCAATCATGAGAGGTCCAGTGGCCTGCCAATGAAACATGCAAAAGATGAACTGGACCAGCTCCTGAACAGGCCCGGAATCGGGCCTTAAACATGGCCTTAAACATGAGGCCTGCCAATCAGATGTGCCCACAGATAACAGACAAGTATTTTTGTTTACTTTCAGTGTTCAGACAAGTCTGCTTTTGTTTATATGTGGTTAAAGAGAAAGAGCTGGAGCTCTGGGATGCCAGTGGTGTCACACTTTAAATGGACAGAGTGCCAAGAAAGTGAAAGGTCACTGTGGTCACATTCTTTGGTGACATCTCTCTTTTTTTCATTTTTTTTTTTTTTTACTTTTCCTTCTTTCTTTGGCACCACCAGCAAGAACTGTACTGAACTGTTCCTCTGTGTCCTTTCTGGCCACCAGAATGACCTGAAATGTCAAAAATACTCCCCCTGCTGGAACAGAATGGACATGAAGAATGGAAAAAAAGAGGATTGCAGTGCTAATGAAGATTTCTAGCCAGTTATGGTGGCGTGTAAAAGGGAAGGATGTGCAATGTAAAGTATCACGGAGGCATGGATGACAGGGTAGAAACAACGTGGCTTAAGTTAAAAACAAGACTCAACATCAAAATCCAGCCTCCTGGAGATCAGCAGATGGATGTACATGGCCATCAGAGTTTTATATATGGGACATGGTGCTCCAGGGCACTGGAGTCCAGCATGGTGGTGATTTCTCTAGTTTAACACACGTATTAAAGCTGATTATTGGCCGTCTTTATGTCAGGGAATCAACACACTGTGCTGAACTCCAGTTCTTCACTCTTCTACTGTTCTAGATGAGTAGCCCAATAAATCATGCCATTATTTATGTTAGTCAAATAAGTCCACATGAATCCATAGTCAAATCAGTTCAGTCACACGAATCAACCTCAATCAATTAATCAATCAATCAATCAGTAGTTAAGATGTTCAGCATGATGAGCTGAGTACAGGTCTGGGATTTTACTGAGGTCTTTTTGGTTTCATGGATAAGTTATGTTATATAATACTCTCTGTTTTTGCCAACTTGCAGTTTTTCATTAAGTGGCCATGACTTTGCTGTCCCAAGCAACATTTTTTTTTTGCATTCTGGTTTTTCAAACTTGTGGATTAGACATGCTATGGTTTGCAGAAATGACACACAGACCTGGTCTAGATAAGAATGGAAAAGAGGAGGTTAAATACAACTGGTCTTTAGACTCTGTCAGATTTGTCTGAAGGAAGTTTGAAGCAAGCATCACAAGGCTTCCTGCCAAAACTTGAAGAAAGCTGAGACACCAAATCAACACTTACAAATCTTCAAGGAACCTTTAGACCTTCAGAAACAAACCAGCAAAGTTAAAAAAAAATGAAAATGAAAGGCGATCTCTAGCTCTGTGAGAGTGTAATTCAAAGCTTGTAGAGTGTGTGTGTGTGTATGTGTGTGAGGTTCAGGTCTCACCAAGAACCCGAGGCATTTCGGCACGTTCGGTTTTAATAAAAAGAAATCATGGTCGTCTAAAACAGGGGGACAGGAAATGATGCGAGAACTTGCTGAGGAAACCGTGTGTCATTTTAGGGTGTCCGGAAAAAAGTCAAGGTCCTCTGAGATTTTTCCCAACACCCGGGGTGTGTGTGTGTGTATGTGTGTGTGTGTGTGTGTGTGTAACATCACACTAAAATATCAGCTCCCATTCACCCGAGAGCTCCAGTTCCTGAACCGGCTCTCTGTTTTCGTTTCAGATTTTCCCTCGCTCTCAGCAGCGCAGTGTCATCTTCTCTAATTTCTGTGTTTGGTTTGATCCGTCCCCGCTAACGTCAGCCAAAATCTTCCCTCACTTTTTTTTTCCTATTTGTCCCTCCATCTTTACTTTTAAGATGAATGTGGAGTTGGTGCTGGCTTTTTTGGGGAGTTTTTTTGGACTCACTTTTATGTCACACACATTTTCTGGTAGAACTGAACTTATGAGGACCGAAAGGTTCTCATAAGCACCATAATGTGAGGGTTCACTTGGAGATAAAACACACACACACACACACAGTAGTTTCTAAACCACAAGCAGTCGAGAATTTTTCCCCCTTCAGTTAGTTTCTCCTTATGGAGGACAGGACTTAAATCTGGGGTCTCATGGTAGGATAGTGTGTGAACAGGAATACACACACACTCATAAACACACACAGGGATCCCTTTCAGTCTGGCTTTCACATCCCTGTGACTCACTAGAGGAAAAAAACATGAATATAATATTTATATCAATTTATCCATTTTACCTTTGACCAAAAAAGGACACAGTTAGGTCAATTTTTACCCCAAGAAACTTTTCATGAAGTGCAGTCTTCAGTCCGCATCTCCACCGTCTCCGTTACTTACACACGTTTTGCTGAATTGACCAGAAATCAGTAAAAATCACTAAAAATGATAAAACACTAGATATACACACCCAAACACTCCAGCACCTCTCAGATAACGCTGTAAACTGAAATATTGTATATTTTCCATCCGACCCCATCTGTGTGTGTGTGTGTGTGTGTGACCTTGCTGTTGTAACCTGATTCGTGCAGACTGGACAGATATAACTCTGAAACTCAACCCCGCTGTAGTGTCTGTGGTTTCATGCAGACAAGACAATGACACCAGCATAAAATAAAAAAAAGCGTGTGTGTGTGTGTGTTTTGTGACAGCGAGTGCTGTCCTTGATAAGCGAGAACAGCGAGAGAAAATAAAAGGCTTAAAGGAAAGCTTTGCCACACTCCGAGCTAGCGACAAAATCCAAAGTGTGTTACGTAAGAACGCTGTGTTCAAGCCACTTCATGTCCTTTTCTTCTGGCTTTATGTTCATGAATTATATCCCCTGTCCATCTCCAGTCTCTATACCCAGGAAAATGAATACTTTTTTTTTTAGCAAAACACGTCTCTCCTGCTAACAATGAACTGCCATACCGCGTTGTGTTTAAATCTGTTCCTTTGCTCTGTATCTTCCCCTGGAACATCACAGCCTTCATCAAGCTCAAATCCTTATGCTTGTCCATTTTTCCTGCTTCTAACATCAACTTTGAGGACAAAATGTTGACTTGCTGCCTAATATATCCCACCCACTAACAGGTGCCATGATGAGGAGATCATCAGTCTTATTCACTTCACCGGTCAGTGGTCAGGATGTTATGACTGATCGGTTTATAGTATAAACTAGGTGTTTTACTCAGGAGGTGTTCATTCCTCTGTATCGGGGGAAATAGAGATATAGGGGATGAGGTTGTGGTGTTGGATTACTAGTCGTAAGGTTATGAGTTTGAATCCCAGGTCCACCCAGCATCCACTGATGCTGGATCGGATATCGTCAGTGCTTTATTTCAAAAGCTGATGTCGGATCTTGTTACCATGACAACGAACCTATAAGCTTGGATTAGGAGCTGGAAGCTTGTGACGCTTTTACGTCTGGATGTTTGGAGATGTTTGCTGCATGAGTTACAGCCGGGGTGTCATTAAGAGAAAGTCGTTAGCGGGCGTCTTGAGATAAGTTTTCTACAGTTGTTAGGTTTGGTGAAGTTATTTGTGAGACCGACCCCAGGACACACGCTTCCTGTAGCCACCGTGAGAAAGAACTGAGGGTGAAGTGAATCAGACTGTAGCTTTCTGAAGCCTAGAGACTGTGGCATCGTTAACGTGACACGTCATTTTAGACACGCCACCTCCACATGACCATACAAAAGTTCTGTGTTTTCTTCTAACCGAATTCACACACAGGTCAAGGAACAGACTTTCAGCCAAAACTAATCTTTTGCTTGGTGTCAGCGTGTCACAGGGAACTAGAGCCGGTGGAATAACACTGTTTTCTGTTTTCTCCAGTTGTTCAGGAGCATTCTGTGTGAACAGAGAGAGAGAGAGAGAGAGAGAGAGAGAGAGAGAGAGAGAGAGAGAGAGAGAGAGAGAGAGAGAGAGAGAGAGAGAGAGAGAGAGAGAGAGAGAGAGAGAGAGAGAGAGAGAGAGAGAGAGAGAGAGACTGGTGGTGATGTGCCCTGGGGTTTATTGAGGCAGAGAGAGGGCAGAAACCCTGTAAAGCATTAACCGTGTCTGGACGTGTGCCGATAATCAGTTCCACGATATTCAGCGTGTATTTTACTACATGATATTGTCAGAGGATCGTCCTGTTATAGGGCTGTTATTTATTTAATTTAATTTATTTAAGCTTCTTCACAGATGTCTATGCTTTTTTTATTTACTTTCCAAAAATGTTTTATTTCTTTTTCTGTAACTGTCATAATAATAATAATAATAATAATAATAATATTAATAATAATAATAATAAACATGATAAAACAATTATGACAAAAGCCAAACCTGTAACGTCGGCACATGATGGCCAAATCACGTCTCAGATATCATACCGGACTTTTACTTTTTCTTTAAAGTGAGATTTGCATATTCATGAGTGTGGGTGTGGCTGCACTGTATTGATTCATGAACGAATTAATCATTTGTTTATTCATATAATTATGGAACATTCTGGCTTCTGCAGATCCGATGTCATACAGTGGATCTATACAGTACCGGTCACTCAGACAGCACCAACAGCCAGAATTATGCAATGACCGATTCTTACTCTTACTGCACTCTGTGAGGCGGACGATGGAAAAAAAAAAACAAAATCGCAATTTTTAACCTTGTTCAAAGTTTTCGCAGGTGAAGAAAAGCTGCCTTAACTGTTGCTTCTGCACTCCAGCAGTCTGATGTTAGAAAAATCATCCACTTTGTAAAAAAAAAAAAAAAAACCACAAGAGAAAAACCCAGTAATCCGATATAAGGATCATTCTCGTCTTCATGTATATAATGATTTTTTTTCCCTCAGTGACTTGTCTGTGATGGGGGATTCACAAACGAGTCGACTCAAATCGACGTGAATCAGATGGATTCATTTGCAAACGATTCGATTCTGATTGCAGCGAATTCGATGAATTAATTCGCAAATGAGTCGACTCGAATCGACGTGAATCAGATGGATTCATTCACAAATGAGTCGACTCGAATCGACGTGAATCCGAGAAATTCATTCACAAACGATTCGATTCAGATTGGTGTGAATCGGATTAATTAATTCGCAAACGAGTCGACTCTTATGTGAATCCGATGAATTCATTTGCAATCGAGTCAACGTGAATCCGATGAATTCATTAGCAACCGAGTCGATTCTTACGTGAATCTGATGAATTCATTCACAAACGAGTCGACTCTTATGTGAATCCAACAAATTCATTTGCAAACAAGTCGACTCGAATCAACATGATTCGGACGAATTTATTTGCAACCGAGGCGATTCGATCCGAGTCGACACTTATGTGAATCCGATGAATTTCTTCGCAAACGCAGGACAAAAGGTTCTTTCTGAAACACACCAAAAAACGAAACCATTCTGTTCTTCGGGTTTGCGGTTGTCATGGTAACAGCTGCTCAGTTAGCCAATCAAACGAATCAAAACCGAATCGAAATTCACTGAAGTGAGTCGACACACCCGTCACTTCGATTCTTTGTACTCCACCTCACCTGCCCCGGTGTTGTTTCTGCCCTTGTAAATCGTACTCGCGGAACATTTTATAGTATTATTTATTAATGACAAAGTGTTTGCATTTGCAAATAAATAAATAAAAACAGAAGGAACGTGGCTTTTTGAACAGGGTAGCCTGATGAGAGGCATTCAGCCCACGTTTGTTCATTTCTTTTCTAAATTCAGAAAAGGAAACCGCAGGAATAATAATAATGATGATCTTTTTGTCTTTTTATTATGAAATTGTTATAATAAAAAAAATAAATAAAAAAACGTTGCCAAGTTTGCTTTTAAAAAACAAATGTATCTTTTTTTGTCTTGTAACAGTATTTGTTTTGAACGAATAAATAGAGGCAAAAGAAATTTTTCCATCTGGCTCCTTCATGTCCTCCATTGACTTGAATCTCACAAATCTACTGAACACTCCCTCATACTGGACACTATACTGCCAAAAGTATTGGGACACCCCTCCGTATCATTGAATTGAATTCAGGTGTTGTTTTTCAGGGGTTGGGCTCGGCCCCTAAGGTCCAGTGAAAGGAACTCTTAATGCCTCAGCTTCATACCAAGACATTTTGGACAATTTCATGCTCTTTGTGGGAACAGTTTGGGGATGACCCCTTCCTGTTCCAACATGACTGCACACCAGTGAGCAAAGCAAGGTCCATAAAGACATGGATGAGTGAGTTTGGTGTGGAGGAACTTGACTGGCCTGAACAGAGTCCTGACCTCAACCCCATAGAACACCTTTGGGATGAATTAGAGTGGAGACTGAGAGCCAGACCTTCTCATCCAACATCAGTGCCTGACCTCACAAATGCGCTTCTAGAGGAACGGTCAAAAATTCCCATAAACACACTCCTAAACCTTGTGGACAGCCTTCCCAGAAGAGTTGAAGCTGTTATAACTGTAAAAGGCGGGACAACTCCATATTACATTCATGTGCATGGAAAGGCAGACGTCCCAAAAACGTTTTTTGACCCCTTGCTGCTGCAATAACGCCTGAAAACGAGCGCTCAGGGCAAACAAGCGAGTCGTCTGGTCACTGAAGGGGAAAGGACGCAGAGTGTAGACTGGTTTCTGGTGGAAGTTTCCAACACCCCAGCTTTTTACAGCACTCACACCTGCCTGAATAGGAAGTGACGTCTAAGTGTGGAACAGAACGCTAACGCTAACACTTCTGCTCAGCTCTATCGTAAACAAAACCCCAACGCTGCTAGCTAGTGTGCTAACATACATATTCATAACTATTCACATCTCTTAGCAGGGATTATAAACAAAGTAGAGAAATGCTTTCATTTGCAAATACATTTTTATATCCCATATTCGGAACCTTCACGTTTTTGAAGTGATTTATTTACATACACTTATAAAAAAAAATTTTATTAAATAAATTTGGACACAGAGAGAGAGAGAGAGAGAGAGAGAGAGAGAGAGAGAGAGAGAGAGAGAGACCGGGTTCATGAAATAAAATGTTGTAGCTGAGATGTTTGTGAAGATATTGAACATAAATTGTTGATATATCGCCCTGAAACTGAAGATATTGATGCAAAAAATGTTAAAAATCAAAGAAGATTTAAACAGTAACGGTTTTAACGGATCACGTATATGCTTAATATAGCCAAAAGCTAGCGTGTGAAGATTTAGAGTGGAAATATAGCAAATTTTGAACTTTATATGAGCCATTATTGATGTTAAATATATATATTTATTAGATAGTGGAAGTGTTTAAATTAACACAGATATTCTTCAAAAAAAACCAAAAACAAATAATTTTTACACACTTGGCAACCCGCCGAAGCAACGGATGCCGCGGTGGATCAACCAGATCTCGCTGACGTGGGCGGAAGAGTGTTCTCTCTCTCTCTTTGAATAAGCTTCCGCATATTTTCCCGGCTCGGGTTCGAGTGATTTATCTCATCAACTCGGCTTCGGGTTCCAGTGTAAGTGGGTCTCCGTGGCTGGACACCGGACCGGACGTGATAGAGGGTGACATGATGCTGCTGCACGTGGCTAATTTTAGCACGTTGTTCGTGTGCATGGTGCTGAAACTTCCCCAGATTTTGGTGCTGATGAGGGCGAAGACCACCACCG